>NC_135802.1:12218730-12220550 GCF_964213995.1 Mustelus asterias
GACAACGGAAATATCCGTCGACCTCAGGCAGGAATTTCCAGTCTCACCTGAATGAGGGTGTAAAACCCTGCCCAAAGACACACAGTTAACCTCATACATACCCACACGTATACACACGTACACACATGTGTGGGTGCATGCACATACTCTCCCCGCGGCTTCCCACTGCTTCATTTTATCTTTCAACAAATGAAAGCAAGGGCAGATTCTCCACCTGTGTTCGGGTAAGTGAGGCGGGAAAACAGGCAGCGAGTAGCTGCAGAATTGGCCCTCAGAGAAGGAGACTCATTGAATTCTGTTGCTCAGTTTTATTGCTAATCTCTCTCTTGTTTATTGATACCACGCTGGACTAATGCAATCATAGCTGAAGGAAAAGGAACATTTATTGCCTGGTACTTACATGGTGCCCTTTATGAATAATAAAACAGAAAGACCCAGATGTCAATAACTCTTGACGGCGTGGTTTTTGTCTGACACTGTGCCAGGTTTGTACTGAACTAGAATTCATTCCCAGTGTGGATGTAAGGCTTTGAAATAGGATGCATTATTTAGTAGTGTTGCCAAGATTGGTCTTAAACTAACACAATGTCCCAGCGTAGCAAAAGGTTTAGTTCTTTAGTTTAGTTTAGCAAAGGGTAGCACAGTGCTTAGCACTGCTGCCTCACAGCGCCAGGGACCCGGGTTTGATTCCCGGCTTGGGACACTGTCTGTGTGGAGTCTGCACGTTCTCCCCGTGTCTGCATGGGTTTCCTCTGGATGCTCCGGTTTCCTCCCACAGTCTGAAAGACGTGCTGGTTAGGTGTATTGGCCATGCTAAACTCTCCCTCAGTGAACCCGAACAGGTGCCGGAGTGTGGCGACTAGAGGATTTTCACAGTTACTTCATTACAGTGTTCATGTGAACCTACTTATGACGAATAAATACATTTTTTAAAACTTTAAATAAAATAAGTCTATTTTATCACAGATGAAATCTTCGAGGAGAGGGAAGTTGTAGTCTTACTTCAGCCTAATGTTTAAGGCACTGTCTGGCGATTGGGCGGCACGGCGGCACAGTGGTTAGCACTGCTGCCTCACAGCACCAGGGACCTGGGTTCAATTCCGGCCTCGGGTGACTGTGAAGAGTCTGCATGTTCTCCCCGTGTCTGCGTGGGTTTCCTCCGGGTGCTCCGGTTTCCTCCCACAGTCCAAAGATGTGAGGGTTAGGTGAATTGGCCGTGCTAAATTGTACCTTCCTGTCAGGGGGAGGAACAGGATAAATATGGGGAGTTACGGGGAGAGGGTTTGGGTGGGAGTGTAGTTGGTGTAGGCTCGATGGGCCGAATGGCCTCCTTCTGCACTGCAGGGATTTGATGATGTGTGTGAAACCTTGAAGTTTCTGATTCAATGCTAGCTCAGTGTTTAACTGACAATCAGAATGTTCCAGGTTTTGTAATGAAGCTGCAGAGAGGAGATTGCTAATTGCTGATCGCTTTAGTAAAGGAGCATTGATATGGATGCGATGTGAGAGCCAAGATTCGGCTTGACATGTGATGTCCCCTGTAGACCTCTAAGCTGCCTACCCAAGCCTTTGATAGCTGCTTGGCACAAGGCTGAATGGTTCCTGCTGCCAATGCAACCATGTGTGGGCACATCAGTGCCTCCAGGACAGGACAGGACGCAAAAGTCTCAACTCTGGTTTGGTGCCTAGCATTCTCAAACTCGGAGTCAACAGTTTGTGGGTTCAAGTCCCGCCCTCGGCTAACCTCAATACTGAGGAGAGGGGCGAATTGGAAGGAGAGGGAGGAGGAGGGGGAGGGAGGGGGAAGAGGGGGGAGGAGG
>NC_135802.1:12526657-12743108 GCF_964213995.1 Mustelus asterias
CTGAGTATCCCATGTACCTGCTGCCCTTGTCCTTTCAGTTGAAAGTTGCTGCTGAATGAAAAATAACACATGATTATTACCATTTTCCCATAACCTGTCCCTCCCTCCCCCCCTTCCCCCATTCTTCACCACGCCTCCCCTCTCTCCTTCCCCCCTTCCCCCCTCCCCTCTCCCCTTCCCCCCTCCCCTCTCCCCTTCCCCCTCCCCTCTCTCCTTCCCCCCTCCCCTCTCTCCTTCCCCCCTCCCCTCTCTCCTTCCCCCCCTCCCCTCTCTCCTTCCCCCCCCTCCCCTCTCTCCTTCCCCCCTCCCCTCTCTCCTTCCCCCCTCCCCTCTCTCCTTCCCCCCTCCCCTCTCTCCTTCCCCCCTCCCCTCTCTCCTTCCCCCCTCCCCTCTCTCCTTCCCCCCTCCCCTCTCTCCTTCCCCCCCTCCCCTCTCTCCTCCTCTCTCCTTCCCCCCCTCCCCTCTCTCCTTCCCCCCCTCCCCTCTCTCCTTCCCCCCCTCCCCTCTCTCCCTTCCCCCCCTCCCCTCTCTCCTTCTCCCCCCCTCCCCTCTCTCCTTCCCCCCCTCCCCTCTCTCCTTCCCCCCCTCCCCTCTCTCCTTCCCCCCCTCCCCTCTCTCCTTCCCCCCCTCCCCTCTCTCCTTCCCCCCCTCCCCTCTCTCCTTCCCCCCCCTCCCCTCTCTCCTTCCCCCCCTCCCCTCTCTCCTTCCCCCCCTCCCCTCTCTCCTTCCCCCCCTCCCCTCTCTCCTTCCCCCCCTCCCCTCTCTCCTTCCCCCCCTCCCCTCTCTCCTTCCCCCCTCCCCTCTCTCCTTCCCCCCTCCCCTCTCTCCTTCCCCCCCTCCCCTCTCTCCTTCCTCCCCCCCTCCCCTCTCCCTCTCTCCTTCCCCCCCTCCCCTCTCTCCTTCCCCCCCTCCCCTCTCTCCTTCCCCCCCTCCCCTCTCTCCTTCCCCCCCTCCCCTCTCTCCTTCCCCCCTCCCCTCTCTCCTTCCCCCCCTCCCCTCTCTCCTTCCCCCCCTCCCCTCTCTCCTTCCCCCCCTCCCCTCTCTCCTTCCCCCCCTCCCCTCTCTCCTTCCCCCCCTCCCCTCTCTCCTTCCCCCCCTCCCCTCTCTCCTTCCCCCCCTCCCCTCTCTCCTTCCCCCCCTCCCCTCTCTCCTTCCCCCCCTCCCCTCTCTCCTTCCCCCCCTCCCCTCTCTCCTTCCCCCCTCCCCTCTCTCCTTCCCCCCCTCCCCTCTCTCCTTCCCCCCTCCTCTCCTTCCCCCCCTCCCCTCTCTCCTTCCCCCCCTCCCCTCTCTCCTTCCCCCCCTCCCCTCTCTCCTTCCCCCCCCTCCCCTCTCTCCTTCCCCCCTCCCCTCTCTCCTTCCCCCCCTCCCCTCTCTCCTTCCCCCCCTCCCCTCTCTCCTTCCCCCCCTCCCCTCTCTCCTTCCCCCCCTCCCCTCTCTCCTTCCCCCCCTCCCCTCTCTCCTTCCCCCCCTCCCCTCTCTCCTTCCCCCCCTCCCCTCTCTCCTTCCCCCCCCTCCCCCCTCTCCTTCTCCCCCCCTCCCCTCTCTCCTTCTCCCCCCCCTCCCCTCTCTCCTTCCCCCCCCCTCCCCTCTCTCCTTCCCCCCCCCTCCCCTCTCTCCTTCCCCCCCCTCTCCTCTCTCCTTTCCCCCCCTCTCCTCTCTCCTTCCCCCCCCTCCCCTCTCTCCTTCCCCCCCTCCCCTCTCTCCTTCCCCCCTCCCCTCTCTCCTTCCCCCCCTCCCCTCTCTCCTTCCCCCCCCTCCCCTCTCTCCTTCCCCCCCTCCCCTCTCTCCTTCCCCCCCTCCCCTCTCTCCTTCCCCCCCTCCCCTCTCTCCTTCCCCCCCTCCCCTCTCTCCTTCCCCCCCTCCCCTCTCTCCTTCCCCCCCCTCCCCTCTCTCCTTCCCCCCCTCCCCTCTCTCCTTCCCCCCCCTCCCCTCTCTCCTTCCCCCCCCTCCCCTCTCTCCTTCCCCCCCTCCCCTCTCTCCTTCCCCCCCTCCCCTCTCTCCTTCCCCCCCCTCCCCTCTCTCCTTCCCCCCCCTCCCCTCTCTCCTTCCCCCCCCCTCCCCTCTCTCCTTCCCCCCCCCTCCCCTCCCTCCTTCCCCCCCCCCTCCCCTCCCTCCTCCCCCCCCCTTCTCTCCTTCCCCTCCCCCCCCCCCCCCCCCCCCTCTCTTTTCTCCCATTGTATGATTTTCTGTTTTTGGCTCCATGCTGTTGTCTATTGCCTGCTGTGTTCCAATAAGTTTGGTTTATAATGCGTCAACTTGCTGTGTGATGCAGTTTTGGTTTTATATTGAATAAAGTAGCTGGGCTGAAGCTGGCAGCACAAGGTGTACATGTTGACACTCTGAATAGCAGAGCAAAGATTACAGTTTGAAATCTCCAACCGTTTGGAGACATTTCAACATGTCAAATTTGATTACTGTAATTTGGTCGCGCTTTTGGAACGTGGCAATTTTTTGTTCAAGTCCCTAAGAAATGTTTACCTGATGGTAAAATTGAAACTAGCGCTCCACCTGTTTAATGCCACATTTGTGAAACCATTTTGTAAATTTTGCACAGTATGTTTTTCCCCGATCTGCTGCATATATGTTTTATCTGAAGTAAATGCTGTAACAATTATTAGCTTCATCTAGCCCACTGATACAGATGTATCTTCTCATTGGTTTATGCCCAAGTGCTCAATGTGTTGTCATTGTGGAAAATGAGCACAAAGGGGGAGGATCTTAAGTTCAATAAGTGACTGGTCACCTGCCAGTAATAGTTCTTATAAATGCTTAATTTTTCCCTCAAACTACTCACTGTGCCGTTGCACTGGGGAGTGCGAAGTGGATCAACGCTGGCTCCAGGAAGCCTGCAAAGAAGATAAAGATCGAAGGCAGAGCTCGCTGAGGACTTTGGGGCAGATGAAGATTGAAGTTAAGAATCCACTGTGATGCCCGAGTCAATGGTGTGCGTTTTTGAGGACACAATGTTGATGGTACCTTGTTAAATAGTCAGTACCATCTGGACCCTCAGTCACCGGAAAACTGCATGTTACATTGATTCGTTTTAAAGGGTTCAGTGACATTTTAAGCCAAGTAAGTTTTTGGTTATAATTCATCTGACCTCCAGTTTTTTTTTAAAGTAGGTGCTCACTAAGGCAAAATACTTTGGCCAGAGTTGGAGAAATGTATTTTGGAACTGAAATAGAAAGTTTAAAGCGATTTGTTTTATTTCTGCAGTGCTGTCCTTTAGAGTTAACCCCTGTGCATCACAGACTGCAGGAATCATAATGCACATGACTTAGTTTGCAGAGGAAGTCTAAATTTCCAGATGACAATCTGGTTGGGTGGGATTGTAGCCGATGATTTTTGTTCAGAGTTGCAGCAAGTGTTGTAAATTCTGTCGTCTTTGCGGGAGTGAGATGGTTTTATCATTGCAAGAACAAAATCCAGTCTTTTTTAAGAAGTATATCAGCCCCACTTCTGAGTTTGCCTGGGCTTCCGTTTTAGGAACATTTTCCCCAACATTTCACATTTTACATTTCACAGTAAGTTCATTTCCCTGGCTGCTAATAAGCATTCCTCTTAAATAAATGAACGCAAGAAATTATTGAGATGTTTCAATTTTGTCTTTAGTTGTTTTTAAACCTGCAAAGAGAAGCTGTATCCTAAGGACGGCACAGTGCCTCACAGCGCCAAGGATCTGGGTTCAATTCCCGGCTTGGGTTACTGTCCGTGTGGAGTCTGCATGTTCTCCCCGTGTCTGCGTGGAGTTTTTCCTCTGGGTGCTCCAGTTTCTTCCCACAGTCTGAAAGACGTGCTGGTTAGGTGCATTGGCCATGCTAAATTCTCCCTCAGTGTACCCGAACAGGTGCTGGAGTGTGGTGACTAGGGGATTTTCACAGAACCTTCATTGCAGTATTAATGCAAGTCTATCTGTGACAAATAAATAAACTTTAGGTAAATGTGTGAAAGCAGGCAGATTGGACAGTATTAACTCTCCACTGCAAATCTGCGCTTCTACAGTGAGAATTGGAATCCAGATATCCTGTGTTTTTTGTTCTGCATTTGAGCAGTGTCTCTATTGGATATAATATAGTGCACAGGGAATGGTATATATGTACAAACATCAGTCATCTGGAGTTCCTTTCTTTGTTTAGTACTTTGTCTCTGTTGTATATTTATTCAGATATATGAAACTTAATCAGCCTGAGGTTAATGCTGCTCTCCGGCAGTAACAGGTGTCTGAGTTGACACTGGGTTGTTAGTTCCTCCCACAGCTGGTTTCTGTTTACATGTGTGCTCATATAGTAAAATTTGACACATTAAACTCTCCAAAGTATAATTAGCTTAGAAGAAGGAAACTTTGTCTCACCCCTTGCTAAGAGGGTTTTTGTAATCTGCCTCATAAATAATTGGCATGGTGAAGTTTTTCCTTTTCCTTCTGCCAGTAACTTTCGGTATCTGCTGAATGCCCCATGTAGAAGCAGAAAAATTCAAAGCAGTCAAGGAACCTTTTGAGCTTCTAGTCTCTCCTTTCAATTTTTCGTACTGGAGTTTATGCAGTGGAATTTGATCCACTGATGCTGCCAGACCGGTTGAGTTTTTCCACCATTTTCTGTTTTCGATGTGTTACATTTTTGATCCATTTTCATCAATTGGAGTTGAAAATGTTCTTTAATGCACCATCTCAGCAATATTAAAAACTGGCTCCCATTGGTGTGTAAGCAGATCAGGTTGTGCAATAATAGCTGTCTGATGATGATAACTTATAAAGACACAGACTCAATTTACATGAATAATGGTTGGAATGCGAATACTTACAACTAATCAAGTCTTTAAGAAACAAAACAATGGGAGTGGAGAGAGCATCAAGACAGGCTAAAAAGATGTGTATTGTCTCCAGACAAGACAGCCAGTGAAACTCTGCAGGTCCACGCAACTGTGGGAGTTACAAATAGTGTGACATGAACCCAATATCCCGGTTGAGGCCGTCCTCGTGTGTGCGGAACTTGGCTATCAGTTTCTGCTCAGCGACTCTGCGCTGTTGTGTGTCGCGAAGGCCGCCTTGGAGAACGCTTACCCGAATATCAGAGGCCGAATGCCCGTGACCGCTGAAGTGCTCCCCAACAGGAAGAGAACAATCTTGCCTGGTGATTGTCAAGCGGTGTTCATTCATCCGTTGTCGCAGCGTCTGCATAGTTTCCCCAATGTACCATGCCTCGGGACATCCTTTCTTGCAGCGTATCAGGTAGACAACGTTGGCCGAGTTGCAAGAGTATGTACCGTGTACCTGGTGGATGGTGTTCTCACGTGAGATGATGGCATCTGTGTCGATGATCCGGCACGTCTTGCAGAGGTTGCTGTGGCAGGGTTGTGTGGTGTCATGGTCACTGTTCTCCTGAAGGCTGGGTAGTTTGCTGCGGACAATGGTCTGTTTGAGGTTGTGCGGTTGTTTGAAGGCAAGAAGTGGGGGTGTGGGGATGGCCTTGGCGAGATGTTCGTCTTCCTCAATGACATGTTGAAGGCTCCGGAGGAGATGCCGTCCGCTCCAGACACACGGAACAGCCATGGGGACCAAATTTGCACCTCAATATGCCAACATCTTCATGCACAGGTTCGAACAAGACTTCTTCACCGCACGGGACCTTCAACCGATGCTATACACTAGATATATCGATGACATTTTCTTCCTTTGGACTCATGGTGAACAATCACTGAAACAACTCTATGATGACATCAACAAGTTCCATCCCACCATCAGGCTCACCATAGACTACTCTCCGGAATCGGTTGCATTCTTGGACACGCGCATCTCCATTAAGGACGGTCACCTCAGCACCTCACTGTACCGCAAGCCCACGGATAACCTCACGATGCTCCACTTCTCCAGCTTCCACCTAAACACGTTAAAGAAGCCATCCCCTACGGACAAGCCCTCCGTATACACAGGATCTGCTCGGATGAGGAGGATCGCAACAGACACCTCCAGACGCTGAAAGATGCCCTCATAAGAACAGGATATGGCGCTAGACTCATTGATCAACAGTTCCAACGCGCCACAGCGGAAAACCGCACCGACCTCCTCAGAAGACAAACACGGGACACAGTGGACAGAGTAACCTTCGTTGTCCAGTACTTCCCCGGAGCGGAGAAGCTACGGCATCTCCTCCGGAGCCTTCAACATGTCATTGATGAAGACGAACATCTCGCCAAGGCCATCCCCACACCCCCACTTCTTGCCTTCAAACAACCGCACAACCTCAAACAGACCATTGTCCGCAGCAAACTACCCAGCCTTCAGGAGAACAGTGACCATGACACCACACAACCCTGCCACAGCAACCTCTGCAAGACGTGCCAGATCATCGACACAGATGCCATCATCTCACGTGAGAACACCATCCACCAGGTACACGGTACATACTCTTGCAACTCGGCCAACGTTGTCTACCTGATACGCTGCAAGAAAGGATGTCCCGAGGCATGGTACATTGGGGAAACTATGCAGACGCTGCGACAACGGATGAATGAACACCGCTCGACAATCACCAGGCAAGATTGTTCTCTTCCTGTTGGGGAGCACTTCAGCGGTCACGGGCATTCGGCCTCTGATATTCGGGTAAGCGTTCTCCAAGGCGGCCTTCGCGACACACGACAGCGCAGAGTCGCTGAGCAGAAACTGATAGCCAAGTTCCGCACACACGAGGACGGCCTCAACCGGGATATTGGGTTCATGTCACACTATTTGTAACTCCCACAGTTGCGTGGACCTGCAGAGTTTCACTGGCTGTCTTGTCTGGAGACAATACACATCTTTTTAGCCTGTCTTGATGCTCTCTCCACTCCCATTGTTTTGTTTCTTAAAGACTTGATTAGTTGTAAGTATTCGCATTCCAACCATTATTCATGTAAATTGAGTCTGTGTCTTTATAAGCTCTGTTTGTGAACAGAATTCCCACTCACCTGAAGAAGGGGCTTAGAGCTTCGAAAGCTTGTGTGGCTTTTGCTACCAAATAAACCTGTTGGACTTTAACCTGGTGTTGTTAAACTTCTTACTGTGTTTTCCCCAGTCCAACGCCGGCATCTCCACATGATGATAACTTCCACAGTTCTCCATCTAGCTGTCAGCAGTGTGTCTCCTATAGCAAAGTAAGAAGTCTCACAACACCAGGTTAAAGTCCTACAGGTTTATTTGGTATCATGAGCTTTCGGAGCGCTGCTCCTTCCTCAGGTGAGTGGAGACTCTCCGCTTACCTGATGAAGGGGCAGCGCTCCGAAAGCTCGTGCTACCAAATAAACCTGTTGGACTTTAACCTGGTGTTGTGAGACTTCTTACTGTGCCCACCCCAGTTCAACGCCGGCATCTCCACATCTATAGCAAAGAGCATTCTGCCATTGTTAGTTCTTGGCTTATCTGTACCTCAACTTTATAGTCTTGGATACCTTTACCTAACAAAAATCCATCAGCTGCAATCACTGCCCGTTGCATGAAAAAGTGCTTCCTGATTGGTTTTAAATGGCTGAGCTCTAAGTTTAAAGTTTCATTAACCCCAACATGGAAGAAAGTTTCCCTGCAAGAATCCCGTCAAATCCTTTTATCGATTTAAGATGCAAACCTGTTGTCTTTGGTTTTGTTCGGTAAAGCTGGGAGACTGTTAAAATTATGTGACAGAGGATTGGTCACCTTGGTTTGTACATCCTTTCAGGCCTGTTTGTGTCTCATGAATAACTTGCGTTTGACCCCATTGGCCTCTGGTATAGTACCAGAAGATTGGAGGTTAGCGAATGTTGTCCCATTGTTTAAGAAGGGGAACAGAGACTTCCCCGGGAATTATAGACCGGTGAGTCTCACTTCTGTTGTCGGCAAGATGTTGGAAAAAATTATAAGGGATAGGATTTATAGTTATTTGGAGAGTAATGAATTGATAGGTGATAGTCAGCATGGTTTTGTGGCAGGTAGGTCGTGCCTTACTAACCTTATTGAGTTTTTTGAGAAAGTGACCAAGGAGGTGGATGGGGGCAAGGCAGTGGACGTGGTATATATGGATTTTAGTAAGGCGTTTGATAAGGTTCACCATGGTAGGCTTCTGCAGAAAATGCAGATGTATGGGATTGGGGGTGATCTAGGAAATTGGATCAGGAATTGGCTAGCGGATAGGAAACAGAGGGTGGTGGTTGATAGTAAATATTCATCATGGAGTGCGGTTACAAGTGGTGTACCTCAGGGATCTGTTTTGGGGCCACTGCTGTTTGTAATATTTATTAATGATCTGGATGAGGGTATAGTTGGGTGGATTAGCAAATTTGCTGATGACACCAAAGTCGGTGGTGTGGTAGACAGTGAGGAAGGGTGTCGTAGTTTGCAGGAAGACTTAGACAGGTTGCAAAGTTGGGCCGAGAGGTGGCGGATGGAGTTTAATGCGGAGAAGTGTGAGGTAATTCACTTTGGTAGGAATAACAGATGTGTTGAGTATAGGGCTAACGGGAGGACTTTGAATAGTGTGGAGGAGCAGAGGGATCTAGGTGTATGTGTGCATAGATCCCTGAAAGTTGGGAATCAAGTAGATAAGGTTGTTAAGAAGGCATATGGTGTCTTGGCGTTTATTGGTAGGGGGATTGAATTTAGGAGTCGTAGCGTTATGTTGCAACTGTACACAACTCTGGTGCGGCCGCACTTGGAGTACTGTGTGCAGTTCTGGTCCCCACATTACAGGAAGGATGTGGAGGCTTTGGAGAGGGTGCAGAGGAGGTTTACCAGGATGTTGCCTGGTATGGAGGGGAGATCCTATGAGGAGAGGCTGAGGGATTTGGGATTGTTTTCGCTGGAAAGGCGGCGGCTAAGAGGGGATCTTATTGAAACATATAAGATGATTAGAGGTTTAGATAGGGTGGATAGTGATAGCCTTTTTCCTCTGATGGAGAAATCCAGCACGAGGGGGCATGGCTTTAAATTGAGGGGGGGTAGTTATAGAACCGATGTCAGGGGTAGGTTCTTTACCCAGAGGGTGGTGAGGGATTGGAATGCCCTGCCAGCATCAGTAGTAAATGCGCCTAGTTTGGGGGCGTTTAAGAGATCCGTAGATAGGTTCATGGACGAAAAGAAATTGGTTTAGGTTGGAGGGTCACAGTTTTTTTTTTTAACTGGTCGGTGCAACATCGTGGGCCGAAGGGCCTGTTCTGCGCTGTTATGTTCTATGTTCTATGTTCTATTTCAGGCAGGGTTATATTGAGTGATGTGCAGGTATGGTTTGTGTGGAATACAAAACTAGAAGGCTGGTTCCCTCAAATTGTTTTGTTTAGCATTATGGAATTGTATCAAATGTACAGCACAGAAACGGGCCATTCAGTCCATTTGGCCCATGCTGGCATTTATGCCGCACACAACCCTCCTCTTGCAATACTTCATCTAATCCCATCAGTGTACTCTTTTATCCCTTTCCCCCACAATGCTTCCTCTTAAATGCGTCATGCCATCAGCCTGAACTGCTTCTGGAACCAAAACAGAGAATGCTGGAAAATCTCAGCATTCTGACAGCATCTGTGGAGAGAGAATAGAGCCATTGTTTCAGATGACTCTCCATGAACTACTTCTTTGTCAGCATGTTCCATATTTGACCCACACTCTGGGGAAAGAAGTTTCTCCTGAATTTCCTATTAAATATATTACTGGCCCCCTAATCGGGTGACTTTAATCCGATCTCTTAGTTTACTCCTTGACTTTCGAAGCCATCACTTCCCTGGGCACAGAACATTTACACCAAAGATTGAAGCTGTCGGCTACATGCTCTATTGTTAATCAATATATAAAACTGTGTAACTTTTTTTGCCTACCCCTTCCTTTTAGTGGGATATGATTTTGCAAAGGAATTCAGATTACACCTGCAGTGGCACAGTGGTTAGCACTACTGCCTCACAACACCAGGTACCCGGGTTCAATTCCTGGCTTGGGTCACTGTCTGTGCATAGTCTGCATGTTCTCCCCATATTTGCATGGGTTTCCTCCGGGTGCTCCAGTTTCCTCCCACAGACTGACAGACATGCTGGTAAGGTGCTTTGGCCCTGCTAAATCCACCCTCAGTGCACCCAAACAGATGCTGGAGTGTGGTGACATGGGAATTTTCACAGTAACGTCATTGCAGTGTTAATGCAAGCCTACCTGTGACACAAATAAATAAACATTGAACAAAACTTTTTAAGCATTTTTGGAGCAATGGTGCTTTTCTCTGTATGCTGTTATCCAGTTGTATCTTTCCCAGGTATGGTTCTGTATAGAACTGTGCTCTGTCCTATAATTTTTTTTTGAGTGCCACATGTAGGCTTACATTAACATTACAATGAAGCCACTGTAAAAATCCCCTAGTTGCCACACTCTGGCACCTGTTCAGGTACATTGAAGGAGAATTTAGCACGGCCAATGCACCTAACCAGCACGTCTTTCAGATTGTGGGAGGAAACCGGAGCACCTGGAAGAAACCCATGCAGACATGGAGAATGTGCAAACTCTACACAATGACCCAAGCCGGGAATCGAACCCGGGTCTCTGGTGCTGTGAGGCAGCAGTGCTAACCACTGTGCCGCCCAATGTCAGCAGTGATGTGGGAAATATGTTTGCTTAAAATCTTCCAAGATGCAAGCAAGATTTTTAAACAATATGCATAGCTTCAGTGATGAAATGATTAATGTTGGATTTTTTAAAAATGGAAAGTGTATTTAGAATTTCAGCAGCTTCACCATGGTGCAGGGACACTGAACACAGTTCAGCAGCCTAGCACGAGCTTACAACTTCACACCCAGATCTGGAGTCATCCATGTTGAAGAGCTTTTGTAGGTTCATTGCCGCGAGTGAGACATGGTTGTTATTTTTATGTTGATGGTGTGCAGGGGGAGATGGTGGCGTAATGGTAATTCAGAGGCCTAGGCAAATGTTCTGGGGGTATGGGTTCAAATCCCACCAATGGCAGCCGGAGCAATTTAAATTCAATTAATCAATCATTCAGGAATTGAAAGCTAGTCTCCATAATGGTGGCCATGAAGCTACCATCGATTGCCATTGAAATCCATATGGTTCATATCCTATAGGGAAGAAAATCTGCCATGCCTACCCCGCCTGGCCTTCATGAAACTCATGGTGATGTGGTTGACTCCTAAATGGCCTAGCCACTCTGCTGAAGGTGGGAAACAAATTTTTAAAAGTGTCATCAGTGGTGGAGTACACCTGGCACAAACATCATCTGTACTGGATAAAGAAAATTCCTTAAAACCAACTTAACTTGGACTCCAAAGATCCAGATCAGAGACGTGGAGAACAAGCGCTGCTTTCTTTGTAGAGAGACAAGTAGCAGGGGGGGCTGCGGAAGGACTGGGCAGGCTAGGAGAGTGGGCAAAGAAGTGGCAGATGGAATATAATGTGGAAAAGTGTGAGGTTATGCACTTTGGAAGGAGAAATGGAGGCATAGACTATTTTCTAAATGGGGAAATGCTTAGGAAATCAGAAGCACAAAGGGACTTGGGAGTCCTTGTTCAAGATTCTCTTAAAAGTTAACGTGCAGGTTCAGTCGGCAGTTAGGAAGGCAATTGCAATGTTAGCATTCATGTCAAGGGATAGAATACAAGAGCAGGGATGTACCTCCGAGGCTGTATAAGGCTTTGGTCAGACCCCATTTGGAGTATTGTGAGAAGTTTTGAGCTCCATCCCTAAGGAAGGATATGCTGACCTTGGAAAGGGTCCAGAGGAGATTCACAAAAATGATCCCTGGAATGAAGAGCTTGTCGTATGAGAAACGGTTGTGGACTCTGGGTCTGTACTCGTTGGAGTTTAGAAGGATGAGGGGGGATCTTATTGAAACTTGTAGGATACTGCGAGGCCTGGATAGAGTGGACGTGGAGAGGATGTTTCCACTAGTAGGAAAAACTAGAACCAGAGGGCACAACCTCAGGCTAAAGGGACGATCCTTTAAAACACAGGTGAGGAGGAATTTCTTCAGCCAGAGAGTGGTGAATCTGTGGAACTCCTTGCCGCAGAAGGCTGTGGAGGCCAGGTCATTGAGTGTCTTCAAGAAAGAGATAGATAAGTTCTTGATTAATAAGGGATCAGGTCTTATGGGGATGAGAAAAATATCAGCCATGATTGTATGGCGGAGCAAACCCGATGGGCCGAGTGGCCTAATTCTGCTCCTATGTCTTATGGTCTTTCCAGCCTTTCAACTGGGGTAATGGTGTCTAGTCATGGACAGTCGTTCCTGTGCACTACATGTAGCAACATTCTAAATCATTTAGTTTTAAAACCTGACCACATTTAAATACCAAAGAAATCTTCTCTCACTCGCTGTCAGTACAAAAGCAGGTTGTGGTGCGTGGGAATTGGTTCTCCCATGATCCCAGGTAGGGTATAAAAATAACTTGTCAACTCGTGTTCAGTGCAGCCCAGTCTGCAAGGAGAAGAAATTTTTAAATCTCTTGGGAAGGAGCTTTTAATGGCAACCAGAATTATGGAAATAAAATTCTAAAAATGTAGGTGAGTAATGCCCAGAGGGAGCAGACCACTGTTTTCCTTAGTCTTTAAAAACTGTTCAGCTTGTATCTAAGCTTCTGTTTCAAACTATTCCGTTAGGTTTTCTTTCAGCTTTCAAATCTAATTTCACTTTTGTGCAGATTCCCTAACTGCAGTCAAGATTCAATAGCTGTGACTTTTATTATCAATATCCTTTTTGTTTTCATAACAGCACACACTTAATAGTATTAATTGTGCATATTTATGTGGGTTCATGATAAATGATGCTGCCTTTCTGGTTTAGTTTCGTTCATTAGTGCTTCTTCACCAGTTCATTACTAGCCTGCTTAATTACAGAATAACGATTGTCTTGAAGTGACTGTTTAATTGGCTGGTGGAGCACTATTTGAAACAGATGAGTTTGCATATATTTATTTATTTAATATATGTGTGTGTATATATATATATATATATACCGTCAAGCTCTCGCAGAGTTGTGCTTTCACTCCTCCTCCTTGCTCTCTTCTCTCTCTCTCCCCCCCCCCCTCCCGGGCAACACCCGCCCTCCTTTGAGCAGTTCATTCACGTGCTGCCAGGCATGAGCTTAAGGAAGAAGGGATGTGCTGCCTTTCCTTGCATTAGAATAGGTTCAGCAAAAAAAGTGGGGGTGGTAGGAAAGGGGAGCAGTGAGAGAGAGAACAGATGCTTGCATGACTTCAAAAGGAGGCCTCATTCTAAAGCAAAGCAGCTTTTGAGCTTCAGCCGGGATCAACACAGCAATCTTGCTAACCTGCTCCTCTTTGTTCTGACCTAGGTGTACACAGAGTGTATACCGTGATGGGGGTGAAGAACCGCCCGCAATGCTACTTTGACGTGGAAATAAACAGGGCTCCAGGTAAGACTCTTTTGTTCCACCTTTATTGTCAATAGTTTTATCTTGATGAATATAGCATTATTCTTTGTCATTTTTTTTTGAAACAACAGCTCTGAATAATCCTTGCGGTGTTTCTTGTTATGATTCAACTGTGTTGTAAACTGCTTTATAAATATGAAACGTTGATACTTGGACTGAACACATGAATTAAAAGCTGCATTAAAGGTATTTTTTCAAGCCCACCTCTGCTTCCTCAAAAATCATAGATCAAAGCGTGTTTAGAGTTTGTTAATTGATTCACATTAACTTTGACAGTCTTGTATACAATTTAACCACTTGTATTCTTGTCTGCTTTAGAGATTGGTAGATACCTTTAATATTCCATCATTGAATAATGGGGCAGGCTGTGGATCCTGGTGGTTATCATACTGAATCTGGAGCTGCCAGCTCTCGGCACCTACACAAACTTGCAGCTTCAGGTGAACACTGGGGTAACTGATGTGCGAGGAAAGGGCTCACTTAAACTGGCCTTCCCTACCTTTCCTCAAAAACTGCAACGATTCAAAACCAAGCTGTTTTAGTTTCTGTTGTGCGACTCGAGGCGCAAGACTGCTTTTTCAGTCCTGAATCACTCCTTCATCCGATGACTTAATTATCCAGATGCTCCCCAAGGTATAGGAAGATGAGCAGAAATACAATCGTGACAAAATTTATGTTGCTGTATTGTGCTTCATGATTTATGAGCATTTATTGGACAAGGCTGGAGTCAGATGTTTGCTCCTTATTCCAGATGTTCCTGTGGAAAAAGCTACAGGATAAATTTTGCTTGGCTGCCTTATGCTTATGGAGAGCACAGGCGCCACTCTCAGTGCGAATGTTCGATGTGGAAGGTTGATCTGAATGACTTTATCAATGCATTATTTTTCTCCCCTTGCTGCACTTTCCTCCCACACGCTCCCTGAAAAGCATGGTTACAGCTCCATGTGTGCTAGAAAGCTTCACTCTGCCTTGGCCAAATGGCCATTCGTTATGAGTGAGCGCAAAGCTGTCAACAGTCAATTCTTCCATGGTGGAGGGGTACCATTGGACAAGTCATGATTTGTCTTTATCCAGCACTTGCTTTCCATAGAGCAGAAACCTTATAGGTTTTCTTCCTCCTGCCGCCTTTACCCGCACCTTTCTAGGTACAGAAAACTGAGGCTAGTTCATTCAGCACAGGAGGCGGCCATTTGGCCCATTGTGCCTATGCCACCATTTAGAAAGAGCCACCCAAGTAGTCTCTCTCCCTATGTGCCGACCGATTTTTGTTTCCCCTTCAAGTACTTGTCTCTTTCTCTTTGGAAAATTGCTCGTGTATTTGCTGCCACTGTCATTTCATGTAGTTCCATCCCAAATCACAATGATTGTAATGTCCTGACGTGGATCAGCTAACTCAGGCTTAAGTTTGAACCTAGGATCTTGTAATTGCTGCGGCTGATTACTGCACTGGTCAGTGTCTCTCTTCATCTGCTAAGGCATTGTAGATCTCAGTGCTGATATATTTAGCATTTGGTATTTATAGTCCGATACTGGATTTGTTGCACTTCCTCCTTCCAAATTGGAATAGTTAATATCTCCTTATGCGGTTCTGTGCCAAATTTTAATGCTCCTATGAAGTGCCTTAAGACGTTTTATCACATTCAAGGTGCTATGTTAATGCAAGCTGTTGCTGTGATAAATCTGATTTTCATTCTGTGTTGAGTGAATCGTATTGACAATTTGTTCCACTGTGATTTAAAATTTTATATGATCAAATTTATCACTGCCATTTTTAGGTTAAATGGGAAGGAAATTTTAGGTGAGTACTTTTTGTTCAAAGTATTCCTTCATTTTACGTGTAGAAAGATTACAAACTTTTTTTGAAAATGTTTGTAAAAATGTGAATTTACTCAATCTTGGAAGAGACTGAGGAGTGAAGTCATCCCTCCCTTCCTGCTGGGTTTATCAGGGCATCATCATCCCCAGAGCTGCTGCTGAAAAAAAAAGCAGAGGAGCTGTGAGTTTGAACCAGTGAATGTAGCTGTGCCACAAGCTTGAGTTTTGCGGCCCTAGCTGGTATTCTGCAGCTTGAGCCTGCCTCTTCTCTTTCCCTCCCCAGTCCCTCGCCCTACTCCATGTTTCTTGAGCAGTAATTTGGGACATTTCTCATCAGTGACTTCCTTTCAGGACTCTAAGATCTTTACGGGGTAATAATTTTTTTAATATAACAACATCGTAAAATGCCATAAGTAGACCATTTTGTTATATATAAAATGGGGAATTACTTTAAACAGAGAGACCATTTTGGTCTTTTCTTTTAAGTTCTCCTGCCACTGTTATGGCTTGCTTACCCAAAAGAGTTTAAGTTTTTAAAGTTTATTTATTATTGTCACAAGTGGGCTTACATTAATACTGCAATGAAGTTACTGTGAAAATCCCCTAGTCACCATACTCCAGCGCCTGTTCGGGTACACGGAGGGAGAATTTAGCGCCATCAATACACCTAACCAGCACGTTTTTCAGACTTTGGGAGGAAACCCACACAGACACAGGGAGGACGTGCAGACTCCGCACAAACAGTGACCCGAGCCGGGAATTGAACCTGCCCCCCCCCCCCCCCCCCCCCCCCCCCAGGGTCGTTTCATTCCATTTGATTTTAGCTTTATAAAAATCAAACTGTTGCAAAGAATTACGGTCACTTTAATCGCCTCCCCATTCCCTTTATGACGGCTGTGTAATGGCATAATTGAGAGAGCTTATTTCAGGCAGTTGGGGAGATAAATCAATATGATTGGAGACACTAAGGGATTACAACCAGAATTCTACAGCAAGCTTAGTGTATGTTCGGTTCCCTCATGTTGCCAGATTCAATAACTATTCCCCATTGTCAGTGTTATCAACAGCCACTTTTGGAGGAAAAATGAAACACTGTTTTTGTGGTTAATGTTTCCCTCTAACTTGGTTTGAAGGTGACACTCTTCAGAGAGCTGTCATAGTTCAACGAAAGTTTGTATCTATTGAGATGAGTTATAAATTATTAAAATATACTTTAGCTTGAAATTCAGTCGGCACAAAGTGAACAGCTGATAGATCTTTAAAGTTTCAATCAGTGTTACAGACACTTTTTCAGCTCCTCCCCAGAAGACTAGTGAAACTTGGCCACAAAAATATAAATTTTAATGCAAACATATGAGTTTAAACAAGAGGAGCTAATGATGTGCATTTAATCAATCCAGCTATGTTGCTAATAGCAACTGGCACAATAAAAAGGTTATAAATTAGCAAACCGTGACATTTGTGTCCAATTAAAGAACAAAGAAAATTACAGCACAGGAACAGGCCCTTTGGCCCTCTAAGTCTGCACTGACTGAATTAAAACCCCCTACCCTTCCGGGGACCATATCCCTCCATTCCCATCCTAAAATCAATGTCAGGAGTGGGATTTGAACCATGCCTCCAGAGGGGACTGCGGCCTAATCACAGCGCCTTAGACTGCTCGGCCATCCTGATTACGTTGAAGTCGTTACGTTAAGTCAAAGGCTCTGGATGTTATTATGACTCCTTGAGGGCTACAATTAAGCTTGATGCTTCTGGGGACAATACCTCAGTTCCAACTTTCTTAGACAATATTGACTGTATGTGGAGTTTCCTGAGAAGCTTCTTTACGTATCTGATAAATACAAGTGCCAAATGTCTGTTGTAGCAGCAGCATCCATGTTCCAAAACATTTTATTGAGACAACAATCCAGGAAACCACCAGGTTAGGGAAGATAAAAAACAAAGGCAAAGCAAGAATCATTGGATGACACCAAGAACAAGTTTTTAAGAGTTTGGAAACCCTTGAAAAGAACAAGGTTTCCTTTTTGATTTTATCACAGTAGGCTTATCGGAAAGGGACTGACTTGCTATCTGGAGTTGAGTGAATAGTTAAGAGGAGTACTCATCATATTAATATTTATAAAACAAAGTAGCAAAAGTAAAGAGTGAAATGCAGAAATTGAAGGTGAGAAAATTAATCTCTCTCAGATGCAGGGTTTTTTTTTCGTATCCTGTACAGGAGAACGTGAGGTACTGGAAGAATATGGAGCAAATCTGACATTGATGCGTAGATGTGATTGCCGTTAGAATGGCTGTTGTTGCGCTTTAGAAAGATTGGAATCGAGCTTCCACCCAATTTTTCGAGGTCTACTCATTTGAACAGCTCGAACTCAGGAACCAGGAGCAGGAAGAGGCAATTTAGCCCTTCAAACCTGCTCTGCCATTAATACGATCATGGCTGACCTCATCTAAGCCTCACTCCACTTTCCTCCCCATTCACCATTGCCTTTCAAACCCTTTCTATTAAAAATCTGTCCACCTCTTCCTTAAATTTACTCGATGCCCTGGCATTCACCACGCTTTGGGATAGTGAATTCCACAGATCCACAACCCTTTGAGAGAAGTCATCTCTCCTCATAGAATCATAGAAACCCTACAGTACGGAAAGAGGCCATTCGGCCCATCGAGTCGGCACTGACCACAATCCCACCCAGGCCCTACCCCCATATCCCTACATATTTTACCCACTAATCCCTCTAACCTACGCATCTCAGGACACCAAGGGCAATTTTAGCATGGCCAATCAACCTAACCCACACATCTTTGGACTTATCTCGGTTTTAAATCTGCCACCCATTGTCCTAAAATTACGATCTCTTGTTTTAGATTGCCTGATAAGAGGAGACATCCCCTCCACGTATACTTTGTCAATCCCCTTTATCATCATAAACATATCAGTTAGACCCCCCTCATTCTTCTAAGCTCCTGGAGTATATGTCTAAACTGCCCAATCTCTCCTCTTAAGACAAACCGCTCATCTCTGGAATCAATCTAGTGAACCTCCTCTGGATTGCCTCTAATGCCACTACATCTTTCCTCAAATAAGAGGAGCAATACTGCACACAATGTTCTAAATGCGTTCGTCATTAATGCAGCAACACTTCATTACTTTTATATCCTGTCCCTTTAGCAATAAATAGCAGGATTCCATTTGCCTTCCTTATAACCTGCTGTATCTGCATACTAATTTTCTGTGATTTGTGCATGAGGACACTCTCTGGACCAAAACACTCCGAAGTTTCTCTCTATTCCAATAATATGCCTTTGTATTTTTCCTACCAAAATGGGCAATCTCACACTTATCCGCATTAACTCCATCTGCCAAACTTTGCCCCATTCACTTGACCTATCCATTCGTAAATTTCTTAATTCATTATCATAACTTACTATCCCACCCATTTTAGTGTAATCTGCAAATTAGGCCATGGTACCTGCATCCCAGTCAAGGAGCAGATGAGTCATTGGAAAGGAAAATGCATTTAAGTCCAACTTAAAGGAATGATGACCTTCAAGGGATTCCCTTAATAAGGGAGCAAACATAATGGAGAACCTCTGATCAGCTGCTTTTCCAAAGGCTCAGGAGATCCGGCACACTCATATAGGAGAAAAGGCAATTCATATGTGAGTCTTTGGTAAGGTATGGAGCAGCTCAGCACACAACCACCCAGCCCGTTTACTAGAGGTGCTGCGTGAGTTGTTTGCAAGGTCAGTACCTTGTGCCATTCCAAAGGCATCTTCCCCATAAGTCAGCATTGCAGTATGCTTATATAGCTTCATGGAGATCACTACTGGATGTTTGCTCCTATCACAATGTACCACTGCCTTACATAAAACGTCACAGCATAACACCTCCATCTGCTGACCAGACTCTGAGAAGTGAGCTTACAGTCATTGCCAGGGGAGTGAACCAGTGCCTGTTAAAAAGATCAGTGGTGTTTTAGCAGGTTTGGGAATTGGGCAACATTGGGTTCTGAAGATGGAGAGGTGCATAATTTGATTGGTGGCATATTTAACTCAAGCCTATCTTGGTTCCATCTTAATTGTGCAGAACCTGATCTGAAAAGTTTGCTATTGTTTGTTATAAAGTGGGAACTTTTATTTTAATGAATAGCAAGGTAGCTTGCAATAGGCAATAAGTAACATCACTTATCCTGAGATCAAACACTTAAAAATTATCCTGATGTGAGCACTTTAGTACAGTTGTACAAGGTTAAATAACCAAGTGAGTTACATTTGAGGAAAGGTGATTTCTCCAAAAGTTAAAAATAGGTTGGCACCATGCTGCGTGCTATGTAACGTGTTCTCACAAAATTCTTTTGTCTGTTCTTTTAACCTATGTCAATGCCCTTGGTAAAACAGCAGGCAAAGGAATTTCATATAGTCAAGCGAACGTGTTTGAAATTCCACTGTGTAACATTCGGAGCATCAGTGGTGTCTGCGCCAAATTTGAAACAGTAATTATTGTGTTCCTTGCTCTCTCTGGTTGGAGTCTTGCAGCATCGAATGGAATCCATTCATACAGATCTGCGCAAGATAGAACCCATGACAGTATAAGGGAAGATTTTGGGTTGCTAATTTATTGAGTTCATTACAGATCAGTTTGAATATCACAAAATTTAGTTCCAGTGAGTCATAGTTTAAAGCTAATGCGGTTCTTCCATTCAAATGAAAATTTATTTAGCAGTCACTGGAAGTACATTAACTTCAGATCTTGCATATGTGAAAGAGGGTCAACTTTTCTCCAAAATATGCTGACGTAGCCCCATTTTGTATTTGGCAAAGATCTGCAATTCATCTGTAGAATTTTACAACCTCAGTAAAAGCACTCGTTTCCGTGGCAAGAAGCCAATTTGGTAGTTAGTTCTGCAATAAGATTCTTGCTCATAAATCCCAGCAAGTTCTCAATCAGTCAAAGGAAAATTGACAGGTTAGTGAATTATCACTGGGCTGTTAATAGGGGCTGGACTAAGCAAAGGTTGTTATGGAGCTGGGGAATGGCCTGCACACGCATCCTTTCTGTTAGAAAATATTGCATGACATTGAAACCGTGTGAGGATGGGTCGGGAAGGCAAGAAATATTTCATCTGTTTACGACTTGTTTTTTTTAAATTGTACTTGCATCTGTCTGAATGAATAACGGGAGAGTTACTTTGAACATGAGTGCAAATCTGTTACCATTATCTGACAAAGAGGGAAACATAACCACTGATTGAAACAGATGATTTAGATTCCAGCAATTCTGTTCTGTTTTCTGGTTTGGGTTTTGAGTGTTTTCAAACAGTGATCAGAAGATCACAATTACAATTATCAGGTGACCAGTTTGTTAAGCAAGTTTGAGGACCTGTATCTGGAACCAAATTAAAAATTGCAAACATGGAAGTTTACAAATAAATGATGGGAACAGATATGTGATGCTTTCAAGGCAGCCTTCTTAAAACAGATTAACCCGTTGAAGGGAGAATATCCATCAATGTGGGGGGGATGACTTCAAATCATCACAGGGCCTTCCGGGAGGGAGAGAAATTGGCAGTGGCCCCTGAGATACACTAATTACTGCATTCTCTGATTTATTGAAGGCGTTTGCTGATAGATCAGTGGGGTTTGAGAACTGCCACTGATACTGCAGTAAGAATCACCTTAGACCAGTATAGGTATATCTTCAATCACCTTCCCTAATTTGTCCTGTACTACATTTTTGCTTCACATCTGTTTCTCCTCTGAAGGACTTTCGGATGTTCACTGTTAAAGGTGCTTAGGAAATGGAGACTGACTGGCAGTGGCTATTCAAGAATTTGCTGGAAGTTTTTGCATGAATTTTTCCTCATCTTCCCTCTGGTTTTTTGATAACTTCCTTGTGTCCACTGGTTACCAACCCTCCTATCAGTGAAAAGGTTTCTCCTTATTTACTCCATCCAAGAATCCAAGCTTCTCAATTTTGAATAGCTTTATTAAATTGCCACTTGACCTTCTCCGCTCAAAGCCGAGCAATTCCATATTCCTTTAGTACTCCATTCTGTACACTCTCCAAATCTTAACATCCCTCTTAAAATGGTGCCCAGAATTGATCGCAGTAATCTAGCTGAGGCTGACCCACTTTATGAAGGTTTAGCAGAACTTTGCTTTTACGCTCTGTGGCTCTATTTATAAGGTCAAGAATTTTGTATTTTTTTAAACAGGCTTCTCAACTTTATTCATTCCTAAGATGTGGGCTTTGCTCGGCCAGCATTTGTTGCCCATCAATTTCCCTTGAAAGGTGGTGGTGAGCCACCTTCTCGAACTACTGCAAGCTATCTGGTGTAGGTACATCCACTGCTGTTAGGAAGAAAGTTCCAGTATCTCTCTCAAGCCTTCAGCCAATTCCATTCCTCCTACGTGACATCAAGAAATGGCTGGAGGGACTGAATGCTGCAAAGGCAATGGGCCTTGACAACATTCCAGCAGTAGTACTGATGACTTGTCCTCCAGAACTAAGCATGCCCTAAGCCAAGCTGTTCCAATAGAGCTGCAATACTGGTTATAGCAGCATTAACAAGTGAGTCCTATAAGAGTAGTCTGGGGAATATGTTAGAATTACAGGGCCCTTTAAAAATGTCAAGTCTTGCTTCAGGGTGAATTGAGAGCAGGTGATACTTATTGAACCTTGTGCTTAGGAGTTGGGTTTTTCCCCAGTAGGGAACTGTTTCGGGACAGGGAGAGGATCCAAAGGGCAGAAGACAGTGCTTGTATCAGAGATATTTGAATCATCGACAGCCACAGGTGAGGTGCCTGAAGATTGGAGGGTAGCAAATGTTGCGCCTTTGTCTAAGAAGGGCTGCAGGGAAAAGCCTGGGAACTACAGACCGGTGAGCCTAATGTCTGTAATGGGTAAGTTGTTAGAAGGCATTCTGAGAGATAGGACTTCGGGCGTTTAGAGAGGCAAGTCCTAGTTAGAGTCTGTCAGCATGGCTTTGTGAAAGGAAAATGAATTGAACTATTTTGCATCAGTCTTCACTACAGAAGCTAATGTAACTCGAGGAAAGGAGACAAAGTGAGACACAGGCCAGTCCTTGTGCATCAGTCGCTGAAAGTAAGCGGCAGGTACAGCAGGCAGTAAAGAAGGCAATTGGAATATTAGCCTACACAGCAAAAGAACTTGAGTATAGGAATAGGGATGTTTTACTGCAATTGGGTGGCACAGTGGTTAGCACTGCTGCCTCACAGCGCCAGGGACCCAGGTTTGATTCCAGCCTTTGGTGACTGTGTGAAGTTTGCACATTCTCCCCGTGTCTGTGTGGGTTTCCTCCAGGTGCTCTGGTTTTCTCCCACACTCCAGAGATGTGCGGGTTAGGTTGATTGGCCATGCTAAATCACAACTTAGTGTCAGGGGGACTAGCAGGGTAAATACTTGGAGTTACATGGATAGTGCCTGGGTGGGATTGTGGTTGGTGCAGGCTTGATGGGCTCAATGGCCTCCTTCTGCACTGTAGGGATTCTATGAATTGTATAGGGCGTTGGTGAAGCCACGCCTGGAGTATTGTGTGCAATTTTGGTGTCCTTATCTGAGGAAGGATATCCTTGCTATAGAGGGAGTACAGTGAAGGTTTACCAGGCAGATTCCAGGGATGGCAGATCTGTCATAGGAGGAAAGACCAAGTCGGTTAGGAGGTGTTAATTGGAGTTTAGAATAGTGAGAGGGGATCTCATAGAAACTTATAAAATTCTAACAGGGTTAGACAGGATAGATTCAGAAAGAATGTTCCCAATGGTGGGGGAGTCTAGAACTAGGGATCATTATTGAGAATAAGGGGTAAGCTTTTAGGATTAAGAACATAAGAACTAGGAGCAGGAGTAGGCCATCTGGCCCCTCAAGCCTGCTCCGCCATTCAATAAGATCATGGCTGATCTTTTGTGGACTCAGCTCCACTTACCTGCCCGCTCACCATAACCCTTAATTCCTTTACTGTTCAAAATTTTATCTATCCTTGCCTTAAAAACATTCAGTGAGGTAGCCTCAACTGCTTCACTGGGCAGGGAATTCCACAGATTCACAACCCTTTGTGTGAAGAAGTTCCTCCTCAACTCAGTCCTAAATCTGCTTCCCCTTATTTTGAGGCTATGCCCCCTAGTTCTAGTTTCACCCGCCAGTGGAAACAACTTCCCTGCTATCTTATCTATTCTCTTCATAACCTTATGTTTCTAAAGATCTCCCCTCATTCTTCTGAATTCCAATGAGTATAGCCCCAGTCTATTCAGTCTCTTCTCATAAGCCAACCCTCTCAACTCCGGAATCAACCTAGTGAATCTCCTTTGCACCCCCTCCAGTGCCAGTATATCCTTTCTCAAGTATGGAGACAAAACTGTACACAGTACGCCAGGTGTGGCCTCACCTGCACCTTATACAGCTGCAACATAACCTCGCTGTTTTTAAACTCCATCCCTCTAGCAATAAAGGACAAAATTCCATTTGCCTTCTTAATTACCTGCTGCACCTGCAAACCAACTCCTTGAGATTCCTGCACAAGGACACCCAGGTCCCTCTGCACAGCAGCATGCTCCAATTTTTTACCATTTAAATAATAGTCCATTTTGCTGTTATTCCTACCAAAATGGATGACCTCACATTTACCAACATTGTACTCCATCTGCCAGACCCTCGCCCACTCACTTAGATTATCTATAATCCCTTTGCAGACTTTCAGCGTCCTCTGCAGACTTTCAGCGTCCTCTGCAGACTTTCAGCGTCCTCTGCACACTTTGCTCTTCCACCCATCATAGTGTCATCTGCAAATTTTGACACACTACACTTGGTCACCAACTCCAAATCATCTATGTAAATCGTAAACAATTGCGGTCCCAACACTGATCCCTGAGGCACACCACTAGTCACTGATCGCCAACCAGAAAAACACCCATTTACCCCCACTCTTTGCTTTCTGTTAGTTAACCAATCCTCTACCAATGCTAATACATTACCCGTAACACCGTGCACCTTTATCTTATGTAGCAGTCTTTGGTGCAGCACCTTGTCAAATGTCTTCTGGAAATCGAGATACACCACATCCACAGGTTCCCCATTGTCCACTGCACATGTAATGTTCTCAAAGAATACCACCAAATTAGTCAGACATGACCTGCCCTTCATGAGCCCATGCTGCGTCTTACCAATGGGATAATTTATTTCCAGATGTCTCGCTATTTCTTCCTTGATGATAGATTCAAGCATTTTCCCTACTACAGAAGTTAAGCTAACCGGCCTATAGTTACCTGCCTATAGATTGAGGTGAGGATAAATTTCTTCACCCAGAAGGTGGTGAATGTGTGGAATTCACTACCACCGAATGTAGTTGAGGCCAAAACGTTGTGTGATTTCAAGAAGAAATTAGATACAACTCTTGGGGCTAAAGGGATCAATGGATATGGGGGAAAGGCAGGATCAGGACATTGAATTTATGATCGGCCATGATAATGAATGGTGGAGCAGGCTCAAAGGGCGAAATGGTCGACTCTAATTTTCTATGTTATTAACCTCTGTCATAGGGGAAATGTTAGAAGCTATTATTAAAGACATTATAGCAGGACACTTGGAAAAATTGAAGACAATTAGGCAGAGTCAACATGGTTTTGTGAAAGGAAAATCGCGTTTAACGAATTTATTGAAGTTCCTTCAGGAAGTAACATGCAATGGATATGGGGAACTGATGGATGTACTGTATAAGGATTTCAATAAAGATATTGATCAGGTTCCACATCTTGCTTATTGCAGAAAATAAAAGCTCATGACATGGGGGTAACATATTGATACAGAAAGAAGATTAACCAGCTAACAGGAAAGAGTTGGCATAAATGCGTTAATTTCTGGTGCGCAACAGGAATCATTTGAGTCCTTATTTTTTTTACAAAGTATATAACTGATTTAGATGTAGGGACAGTAGGTATGGTTACTAAATTTGCTGATGATGCAATGATAAGTGGGAAAGTAAATTGTGAAGAGGTTGTAAGGAGGCTACAAAGGGATATAGATAGGTCAAATGAGTGGAGAAAGATCTGGCCAAATTGGGTATAATGTGGCAAAATGTGAAATTGTCCATTTTGGCAGGAAGAATAAGAAAAGCATGCTATCTAAAATGGAGAGAGATTGCAGAGCACCAAGATGCAGAGGGATTTGAGTGTCTTCGTGCATGAATCGCAGAAGGTTAGTATGCAGGTAAAGCAAGTTATTAGGAAAGATAAGCGAATGTTATTGTTTATTGCGAGATGAATTGATTACAAAACTAGGGAGGTTATGTTTCAGTTATTCAGGATTTTGGTGAGACCAAATCCGGAGTACTTTGTAAAGTTTTGGTCTCTATTTAAGGAAGAACATAAATGTGTTGGAAGCAGTTCAGAGAAGGTTTACTCGACTAAAACTTGGAATGGGGCGGGAGGTTGGGGGGGCGTTTGCCTTATGAGGAAACGTCGGTCAGACTGGTCTGTATCTGCCAGAGTTCACAAGAGTAAGAGGCGATTTGATTGAAACATCCTGAGGAGTCTTGACAGGGTGGATATGGAGAGGATGTTTCCTCTTGTGGTAGAATCTAGAACTAGGAATCACTGTTTAAATACAAGGGTTACTCATTTAGGACAGAAATGAGATTTTTTTGCTGAGGGTGATGAGTCTTTGGAACTCTTCCTGAAAAGGCAGTGGAAGCAGAATCTTAGTTTTTAAGGCAGAGCTGGTTAGATTCTTGATAAGCAAGGGGCTGAATGGTTATCAGGAGTGGGTGCAAATGTGGAGTTGAGGCTGAATCAGATCAGCCATGATCTTATTCAATGGTGGAGCAGGCTTGAGGGGCCGAGTGGCCTTGGTAGTATGTTCGTATGTCGCAGTTTCAAGATGAACACTTCTGAATACTGAATTAATATAAAGCAGCATCTGCTCTGATGAGAGACTAAAGGATTCCTTTCTAGTGTCTTTACAAACTCAGGTAAGCAACAAAACACAATTGGAAACTGACAAAGGGCCTCTCGTTTCTAATGAAGATGGAATTATCCAATAAAAGCATCAGAGGACTCTGCAGAGGGGAGGAGGGAGAAGACAAATTATGATAATGACATTTTAATGAACTTTGCAGCAACGATATAAAACCCCAATTGAGTCCTAACAAGATTAAATTCTGTGTGTAATCCATTCGTAAAATGGTAAATCAAAGGTAGTCTCATTTCATGTCTGTAGGTCTTGTTACAGTATATCCTTTTAAAGGCAGCATGTGGCAAGGAGATTTGAAAGCGCATTTAACTAATGAGGTTCCCTGCAGATAGAAGCTGTCTTGCTGCGTGATGAAGCATAGTTTCTCGCAAAATTAGTTGCAGGAATTTTGTAAATGTACATTTAACATCAGCATAATCAACTTCTGCAGAAACTATTTTACATTTTGGTATTTGCCGGGCTGTCATTGGTGCTTTTGTCAATTATCATCTGAGCTCTTAATTGTCATCTATGAATTTTACATTTTCAGGAATTTGAAAAATCACGAATCTGTCAAAGGTTTTATTTGCCTCGGTTATAAAGTAGTGAATCATTTTGGAAAAATTACATAGCAATGAAATATTTTGAATAGGTGATATTTGGCATTTATTAATATTTAACAGCACCGTGGTCATCCAGTACAGGTCTAATTGAGACAGATTGGTGAAAGTAGACTAAGAAGGCAAGATGCATCACAGTTTTAGCTGCTTATTTGTGATTTCCATCCGTGTAAACCTGGATAATAATGCAATATTAAGAGTTTGAAGGACTATGTTTGCAAAAGCTACGTTTTCAATCTGATTGGATGTGTCCACAGAGCTGGTGCACGATACGAATTTTGGAACTAATAGTAAACGATAACTGCTAGAGAAAGGAGCACAAAAAATAAGAGCATTTGAGTGTCAAAATGGATGCACTTTTACAGTCCCATTTGTCCAAGTTCATGACGTTTTTAAAAAAAAACCTCTTCTAAAAAGCAAAAGAGAACTCTACCAACACAAGAAGGTTGTGAACCAGGAGGAACTTGAGATACAGGGTGTTGTCTACACCGCTCTGATGAAACTTCATCCGAGTTCAGATAATGATTACACCGCCTAGTCTAGCAACTGGATACAAGCGGAGTGCAAGGAAGCATATTCTGCTGTTAGTGGATGTCACGCAACATCCTGGTGATCAGGCAGCTCCTTGAACCCTTTATGAGACACAGGTAGTCGTTGAGTAGGCATAGCTATAAATTACATTTAACAAATTCTGCAATGGAGCCTTGTGCACGCCCATTATAGTGGAATAAGTTTATTAGAATGGACTGCAGCATTGATATCAAACTTTTAAGTGTGTGGTGAACGCCCTGAACCCTATTGATGTGTGCACTTCCAGCGAGCTCCTAAACTAATATAAGAGAGACAATCTCAGCTATCCAATAGCAACCGATACAGTTATTGCAGATGCTTTAAGAACTAATATACAGAAGCAGTAATAGTATGTTAACACAGAAGAAGTGAAATATACTGAAACAAACCGGACTCTGATAGTCATAGGGACTTTCTGTGATCTATTCAAAGGTGCCAAGGGTCCAGAACCTCGGCTTTGGACTAGTCAGTGGAGTATGGCAACATTGGGGGGAAAAAGGCAGTGATGTCCTTCTGATGTCCTGGCCAACATTTATTCTTCAACCAACATTAGCTGTTTCATTGTACATTATATTACAAGTTGTTATATGTCTCACAATATGTAAATGACCATGAAATGGCTTTGGGATAGCTTGAGGCAGTGAAAATCTCTCTGTAAAAGTATATTTCATCTTCAGATCATTTGTGCCATTTTATGGGTGGTTTGCGTTTGCCGCTAATCCCTGCAATGCTTTCTCTAAAACATTTTATGTGGCCACTGGAGACTAGAAGATAAACATGCCCTTACATCGGTCTGTAGAAATCAATAAAACAAACGTTGCATTCTCAGTGCTTTGGAACAGACACTGAAAGGTAATCTCCTTCCCTCAGCTGTAATAAAATGAACACCGGCAAGCCCATTAGCTCCAGTAATAATAATCCAAAAAAAATCTTTGCAAGGGCATTTTGATGAGTGTACTTCATTTGTTAAATATCATTCACTCACTAAAGTTCCATTTTGTGCCTGGTTGAAGGAACAAAAGAGATACCAAATCATTTTATGGCATTGTTACATGTATATTTCAAGTTTGCACGTGTTGAGGTGCCAGCACAGCCTATCTCTAAGTGACCAGTGGTGGTCCAAGCAAATATTGAGCCGCCCTGTTTACCTGAGGTCGTATGGTGCACTGAAGTCCCAGGATGCGTAGGTTAGAGGGATTAGTGGAGTAAATAGGTGGGGTTACAGGGATAGGGCCTGGGTGGGATTGTTGTCGGTGTAGACTCGATGGACTGAATGGCCTCCTGCACTGTAGGATTCTATCGATGATATAGTAGTTAATGCTCACCATCACTGCCTCAGCAGTGATCTGGCAGAACGGAGTAACCACACATTATAGAACCCAACTGATTTCCGTCCCACAAGAAACGCAAATAAACTGATTCTCCAATTTCATTCCTGTTTTGGGTCATTTCTGGCATAGAATGACACAAACTGCCTTGTGTCAAAAATTGTTCATTGAGTGAACAATTGGAGTGTTGGAGACGTTTTGTTATGAGGAGCTACATGAATGCAAATATTTTGTATATTTAAAAATCCCATGCTTTGTGTCTTTGGTGAAAGAACTTCTATACTCGATCAGGTTACATAATAGGAGACAACTGCCACTTAAACCAATCAGAAACCAGTGTGCCTTCGACCAATCAGATCCGAGTACCATTTCTGGGACTTAACTGATCTCATTCTACTAAAGAATATTTCTGTGAAAGCGGAGTTATCCCACTATTTTCCCCCAGAAAGAAACTTTATCATATAAAAGGCAGATAAATAATCCAAGAATTTTCACAATCTCTCCTTTCCTGCTAAGAGACAGCATCATACATCAACCATGTTCTTCAGATCTTGATTTAACTCTTGTTCAACATCCTGTGACTGCAGTATAAAGGGCAATGTACAGCTGTCTAAAGGCCAAGCACACACTGACTCCCATCTCTCCTGCCTTTTGACTTTCATCACTGCTCTCTCCTCTCTCTTGTACTCTCCTAGTGTCTTTTCCAGGAAGAATGCAGCGAGGGGAAAAAGAGACAGGATTTTGATTTGAATTTGTTTTGTCACATATATTAGTATACAATGAAAAGTATTGTTTCTTGCATGCTATACAGACAAAGCATACCGTTCATAGGGAAGGAAAGGAGAGCGTGCAGAATGTAGTGTTACAGTCATAGCTAGGGTGTATTGAGGTAGGTCCATTCAAAAGTCTGACGGCAGCAGGGAAGAAGCTATTTTTGAGTCAGTTGGTACGTGTCCTCGGACTTTTCTATCTTTTTCCTGACTGAAGAAGGTGGAAGAGAGAATGTCCAGGGTGCGTGGGGTCCTTGGTGATTTTCCGAGGCAGCGGGAAGTGTAGACATAGTCAGTGGATGGGAGGCTGGTTTGAGTGATGGACTGGGTTTCGTTCACAACTCTTTGTAGTTTATTGCAGTCTTGGATAGAGCAGGAGCCATACCAAGCTGTGATGCAACCAGAAAGAATGCTTTCTATGGCGTATGTGTCAAAGTTGGTGAGAGTCGTAGCAGACATGGCAAATTTTCTTAGTTTTCTGAGAAAGTAGAGGCATTGGTGGACTTTCTTAACTATAGTGTCAGCATGGAGGGACCAGGGCAGGTTGTTGGTGATCTGGTCACCTAAAAACTTCAAGCTTTCGACTATTTCTACTTCATCCCCATTGATGTAGACAGGGGCATGCCCTCCACTACACTTCCTGAAGTCGATGACAATCTCCTTCGTTTTGTTGACATTGAGGGAGAGATTATTGTTGTTGTACCAGTTCACCAGATTCTCTATCTCTTTACTGTATCTCGCCATTGTTTGAGATCTGACCCACAATGGTGGTGTCATCAGCAAACTTGAAAATTGAGTCGCAGAGGAATTTGGCCATACAGTCACGGGTGTATAAGGAGTATAGTAGGGGGCTGAGGACACAGCCTTGCGGGGCACCGGTGTTGAGGATGATCATGGAGGAGGTGTTGTTGCCTATCCTTACTGACTACGATCTGTGGGTTAGGAAGTTCAGGATCCAGTCGCAGAGGGAGGAGCTGGGCTCGTTTTGTCTGTGAGGCTCATCATCTGCTGCCACTAAACAACTGAGCAGCCACTTATCCTTCTGGTCCTATGTTACTTTGTAAACCATCACCCCTTCTTAAAAACCTGCTTTTCCTCCATCCTCAGAAGCTACTGGCCCATCTCCAAACTCCGTTTCCTTTTCAACGTCTTTGAACATGTTATCTTCTCCTGAATCAATACCCATCTTTTGTGCAACTTCAAGTTTGAATCTCTCAATTGGGTTTTCCCCCGTCGCAGTCACTCATTTAAAAAATGAACAATAAAGTCAAAAACTAAGGTCAGTCAGCTTAACATCAGCGATGGGGGATGGAGGGCGATTGACAATTTGAGAAAATTAATTGACATTTGGACTGATGAGTTTGTTAAAGGCAAAACATGTTTGGTTAAACTGATCTAAGTTATCTATTGAAGTAATGGAGATATTTGAGGGTGCTTGGTATGATGTGTATCTGGACCTTCAAAAGGTATTGACAAAAGCACTACATAATTGACTCGCTAGCAAAATGACACCTCAGGATTAAAGAGTCAGTGGCAGCATGTTGGTGCTGATATGTCCTCCTGAAGCCTGTGACTATCCTCTTTGTTTACTACATATATCCAAGTCGAGGTCATTAATTAGCCGAGAGACAGAAAGCAGAGAGAGGCCGTGAACAATTGCTTTTAGACTGGAGGTGGGTGTTCCAGTGAATATTAGTACCACTGCTATCGATGTACATTAATGACCTCGACTTGGATATATGTAGTAAACAAAGAGGATAGTCACAGGCTTCAGGAGGACATATCAGCACCAACAGGCTGGGGAATTTGCAGCTACATGATAGATGAAATTGCAAAGAAGCATGAAGTGAAAAGTTTTGCGAGGAATAATGATGAGGCAATATAAACTAAATGGTGCGATTTCAAAGGGGAAATGGGTACAGAGAGACCTGGAGACTGTATAAACCAATCCTTAAAGATGGCAGGACAAGTTGGGAAGTCTTAAGATTTTGATGAATGAATAAGGAGTGTTTGAAAAGTCTGTAACCACAGGACACGGAATTAAAGTGATTGGTAATAGAACCAGATACAATGGGGAAAAAAGCAGCGAGCGGGACTAGTTGGATAGCTCTACCAAGAGCAGATACAGTGAGCCAAATGATTCTATGAGCATCAATGTGACTTTGATCATGGTGATGTTGGTGTCATGGTAATGTCACTAGTCTAGTAACCCTGAAGCCCAGGCTAATGCTCTGTGGACATGGGTTTAAATCCCACCATGGCAGCTGGTGGAATTTAAATTCCATGAACAAAATCTGGAATTGAAAACTAGTCTCTGTAATGACCATGAAACCATCATTAACTGTTGTAAAAGCCCAACTTTAGGGAAGGAAATCTGCTACCCTTACCTGGTTTGGTCTACAGGTGACTCCAAACCCACAACAATCTGGTTGACTCTTAATTGCCCTCTGAAATGGCCCAGCAAGTCACACATTTCAAGAATAATTAGGGATGGGCAACAAATGCTGGTCTTGCCAGCAATGCCCATGTTCCATGAAAGAATTTCAAAGAAATCATAGGCAGAGCATCATTACCATAGACTTGTATTCCCATTCCCACACCATTATATCAAGAACTGCCCTTAAACTTCCCTCCCCACCACTTGTTATGCTGTCCCTTGGTAACATCATACATAGGCATCAAGCCAGGTTACACGCACATGCTGGCAATGGTCCATTTCGCCTTGTCAGCTCAGAGTCCCTGCAGTGTCTCTGTGTTGTCAAACTGCTTGTCCACGATCCAGTCCTGGATAAGCTGCAAATATTTCCATCATATTGTCCTATTTGACCACAACCTGACCATCCAGAGACACATGTTCCTTCACAACGACCAGCTACTTGAATCTCTGTGATATTTCCTACCTTAATACCTGTCTGCCTTAATCTGTTACTGAAACCTTCATCTAAGCCTTTGTCACTTCCAAGCTCAGCTGGATCAATATTTTCCTCGCCAACTACCTGCCTTCCATAATCTGAAGCTCGTTGAACTTTTTGCTACCTGTACCTTAGCCTGCCACAAGTAATACTCACCACCACCCCATGTTCACTGACCTACATTGGTGCATGGTCCCCCAATGCCTCAAATTTGAAATCCTCATCCATATGTTCCTCCTTTTGACCGCCTTCAACGATCTAGGCCCTGAGCTCTAGAATAATCTCCGTCTCACCACCCTCCTCTGCTCCTTTATGACATATCTTGAAACTTAATCGCTTTAACTAATCCTATAATCCCTATCCTCCAATCTCCTCTTTTGACTAAATCAGTTTTTGTCTGATAAGCTCCTGTGGAACATATTGGCATGCTTTCCTGTGTTATAAATGCAAGTTGTGGTATTGAGAGAGATTAAAGCTATGGCAGGGGAAAGATACAAGACAGTTTTAATAATGGCTGTTGACACCCAAGTAATATTTATATACTGTTCAAAAATGAACCTGAGTTTGATCTTTTCTTCTTGAGATTGGATGCAAGCATCACTGCCGAGGTCAGCATTTGTTGCCCTACTGACCTTGGACTGAGTGGCTTGCCATAGTTCTGGAGTTACATGCAAAGTATGTTCAATCATAGTTCTGGAGTTACATGCGCACCAGACCAGGTAAGAACCTTCCCTCAAGGGCATTAGCAAACCAGATGGGTTTTACAGCAATCGATTATGTTGTCTATTGAGACTATTTTAATAGTACAGATTAATGAAATTTATGTTCCATCAGCTGCCGTGGTGGGATTTGATCCCATGTCCCTAGAGCAATAGTTCGGGACTCTGGGTGACTAGTCCAGTGATTTTACCACTTTGTCGCCATCACCCCATGACATGGTTTTCAAAATGTAGTGCTTTATGGAAACCAAGTTGGATCTAATACCACATTTAAAGTTTATTTATTAATCACAAGTAAGGCTTACATTAACACTGCAGTGAAGTTTACGGTGAAATTCCCCTAGTCGCCACAGTCCAGCGCCTGTTCGGGTCAGTGCACCGAACATTTCACATGAAGGTGGCTCATGACCAAGATATACCTATATACCTTTTGCATGGCAATGTAGAATTGTAGAGACTCAAAAGCAGTGTGTCCAAAAGAAATGGCTGGGTTTGGCTTACCAGTAAATCGCTAGAACTGCAAGAACATAGAACATAGAACATTACAGCGCAGAACAGGCCCTTCGGCCCACGATGTTGCACCGACCAGTTAAAAAAAAAAACTGTGACCCTCCAACCTAAACCAATTTCTTTTCGTCCATGAACCTATCTACGGATCTCTTAAACGCCCCCAAACTAGGCGCATTTACTACTGATGCTGGCAGGGCATTCCAATCCCTCACCACCCTCTGGGTAAAGAACCTACCCCTGACATCGGTTCTATAACTACCCCCCCTCAATTTAAAGCCATGCCCCCTCGTGCTGGATTTCTCCATCAGAGGAAAAAGGCTATCACTATCCACCCTATCTAAACCTCTAATCATCTTATATGTTTCAATAAGATCCCCTCTTAGCCGCCGCCTTTCCAGCGAAAACAATCCCAAATCCCTCAGCCTCTCCTCATAGGATCTCCCCTCCATACCAGGCAACATCCTGGTAAACCTCCTCTGCACCCTCTCCAAAGCCTCCACATCCTTCCTGTAATGTGGGGACCAGAACTGCACACAGTACTCCAAGTGCGGCCGCACCAGAGTTGTGTACAGTTGCAACATAACGCTACGACTCCTAAATTCAATCCCCCTACCAATAAACGCCAAGACACCATATGCCTTCTTAACAACCTTATCTACTTGATTCCCAACTTTCAGGGATCTATGCACACATACACCTAGATCCCTCTGCTCCTCCACACTATTCAAAGTCCTCCCGTTAGCCCTATACTCAACACATCTGTTATTCCTACCAAAGTGAATTACCTCACACTTCTCCGCATTAAACTCCATCCGCCACCTCTCGGCCCAACTTTGCAACCTGTCTAAGTCTTCCTGCAAACTACGACACCCTTCCTCACTGTCTACCACACCACCGACTTTGGTGTCATCAGCAAATTTGCTAATCCACCCAACTATACCCTCATCCAGATCATTAATAAATATTACAAACAGCAGTGGCCCCAAAACAGATCCCTGAGGTACACCACTTGTAACCGCACTCCATGATGAATATTTACTATCAACCACCACCCTCTGTTTCCTATCCGCTAGCCAATTCCTGATCCAATTTCCTAGATCACCCCCAATCCCATACATCTGCATTTTCTGCAGAAGCCTACCATGGTGAACCTTATCAAACGCCTTACTAAAATCCATATATACCACGTCCACTGCCTTGCCCCCATCCACCTCCTTGGTCACTTTCTCAAAAAACTCAATAAGGTTAGTAAGGCACGACCTACCTGCCACAAAACCATGCTGACTATCACCTATCAATTCATTACTCTCCAAATAACTATAAATCCTATCCCTTATAATTTTTTCCAACATCTTGCCGACAACAGAAGTGAGACTCACCGGTCTATAATTCCCGGGGAAGTCTCTGTTCCCCTTCTTAAACAATGGGACAACATTCGCTAACCTCCAATCTTCTGGTACTATACCAGAGGCCAACGACGACCTGAAGATCAGAGCCAGAGGCTCTGCAATCACTTCTCTTGCCTCCCAGAGAATCCTTGGATAAATCCCATCCGGACCAGGGGATTTATCTATTTTCAGACCCTCCAGAATATCCTGCACATCCTCCTTATCAACTGTAATACTGTCTATTCTACTCCCTTGCAACCCAGTGTCCTCCTCAGCTATATTCATGTCCCCTTGCGTGAACACCGAAGAGAAATATTGGTTCAATGCTTCACCAATCTCCTCCGGTTCCACACATAACTTCCCTCTGCCATCTATAACTGGCCCTAAACTTGCCCTAACCAACCTTCTGTTCTTGACATACCTATAGAACGCCTTAGGATTCTCTTTAACCCTATCCGCCAAAGTCTTCTCATGTCCCCTTTTAGCCCTTCTAAGCTCGCTCTTCAACTCCCTCTTAGCCAATCTAAAGCTTTCTAGTGCACTACCCGAGTGCTCACGTCTCATCCGAACATAAGCCTCCTTTTTCTTTTTAACCAACAAAGAAACTTTTTTGGTGCACCACGGTTCCCTAGCCCTACCAATTCCTCCTTGCCTGACAGGGACATACCTATCACAGACTCGCAGTAGCTGCTCCTTGAAAAAACTCCACATGTCGGACGTTCCCAGTCCCTGTAATCTCCTAGTCCAACCTATGTTTCCTAATTCTCTCCTAATAGCCTCATAATTACCCTTCCCCCAGCTAAAACCACTGGCCCGAGGTTCATGCCTATCCCTTTCCATCACTAAGGTGAACGTAACCGAATTGTGGTCACTATCACCAAAATGCACACCAACTTCCAAGTCTAGCACCTGGTCTGGCTCATTTCCCAGCACCAGATCCAATATAGCCTCACCTCTAGTTGGCCTGTCTACATACTGAGTCAAAAAACCTTCCTGCACGCTTTGAACAAAAACTGACCCCTCTAACGAGCTAGAGCTATAACAATTCCAGTCAATATTAGTCAAGTTAAAATCCCCCATAACAATTGCCCTATTACTTTCACTCCTAAGCAGGATTGACTCCGCAATCCTTTCCTCAACCTCTCTAGAACTTTTAGGAGGTCTATAAAAGACTCCCAACAGGGTGACCTCTCCTCTCCTATTTCTAATCTCCGCCCATACTACCTCAACAGATAAGTCCTCATCAAACCTCCTCTCTGACACTGTGATACAATCTCTGACCAATAATGCTACCCCTCCCCCTCTTCTACCTCCTTCCCTACTTCGACTAAAACATTTGAACCCCGGGACCTGCAGCATCCATTCCTGCCCCTGCTCTATCCATGTCTCTGAAATAGCCACAACATCGAAGTCCCAGGTACTGATCCACGCTGCAAGTTCACCCACTTTATTGCGAATACTCCTGGCATTGAAGTATACACATTTCAAACCCTGCTCCACCCCACCTCTGCAATGCCGTGCATTGCAGTCCCCATCCATGCATCCCTCACTTACAGAGACAGTCACGTGGACAAAATGCATCTTACAATTTACTTTAATGTTTTATGAATTGCACCTTGCAAGTTATTTCAAGAAATTATGCACGAAGCATTCCAACAATTGATTTCTCTCTTCACCCTCTCACATCACCACACGATTCCAATTCCCAAGCCCCTTATTGAAGTAATGGACATTGTTGGTAACCTAGGAAACTGAGACAAGGAGTCAGAAGATCAGAGTAGGTCTGTCTGGTCTGGGAAATCCAAGCTATATGCTAAAAATATCCTTGCAGACAAATTGTAGTAAAGCATTGCATTCATTTATAAAGTAACATTAAATTCTGCTAGAAACAGAGAGATTGACGCTTGTGCTTTGTAGCAAAAGATGGTTTATGAAAATTGCTGGAAGGCACAGGAAGGTGAAATATAAAGCAATGCTAGTGTAAGTTTCCTAATATAATGCAACACTTTTCCCCCACTGCTTGTAACCTGGGGAGATGAAATATTCATTTTATTCATCTTGTGTTTCTTTATCGGGGTCACAGTTTTCTCCAGGCTAGAAGGTGAGCTGGAAAGCTGCCTGCAGTCCTCCTCTAATGCTGCTGAATCAACTTATTTATTAGAGTAGCCAGTTTCTCACCTTTCTGCCTCTTTGACTCGTTACTGAGTAGGATGGGTGAGAGGAAAAACTCCTTTGTGGGGAGGTGATATAACATGGCCTTCGCCCCTTTCTCCCCTCCTTTTTTACCTCCTATCTCACCTCACACGTCGACTCCTGCTCGGGTCCTGTTCTTTCCACGTCACTTTCCCTCTGGTACCTCACCCAAGTGGTTTCTCTGCATGTGTGAGCCTGTAACCAGGTTGTCAAGCAGCCTTTTTGGGATTAAGGATGTTAGTCTTAAATGGAAAAGCTCCAGGAGGAATTAATTCTTGCCACTTTTCCAGGCCGGCCTCAAATTCCCATTGCTTTTACTTTAGCCACCAGGTGCAGCTAGCTGCATTCATAATGGGGTCTTCATGTTGCTTACCAGTCTGTCACCCACCAAGGGAGAGCAAAGTAATAATTCCAATTAGAAGATTGCACTTTGGAGTTGCAGCATAAGTGACTACATGCAGTTTCATTACATGTAATATATTGAACCATTTTCTCTGGGAGAAGGGAAGCATGAATATGGATGTAGGAAAATCAGACAGAGGAGCTCATTATTTTTTTCTCTGCCTATGGTTCTGGATTATTTGTGAACTATTAATAACCTCAAGAAATGCTATTGGCAGCACATGTAATTACAAAAGAGCAAACCACATCTGGGCAGCATGAGGTGATTGGGTTTCCCGGGTTTTACAGTTCATAACCTCTACTCCATCAGAGATGGGTGTAGAGCAGAGGCACTTCTTAAAACTGTATTTATTGTCACAAGTAGTCTTACATTAACACTGCAATGAAATTACTGTGAAAATCCCCTACTCGCCACACACCGGCACCTGGGGAGAATTTAGCATGGCCAATGCACCTAACCAGCACATCTTTCAGACTGGGAGGAAACCAGAGCACCCGGAGGAAATTTACGCAGACACTGGGAGAACGTGCAAACTCCACACACAGTAACCCAAGCTGGGAATTGAACCCGGGTCCCTGGCACTGAGAGGCAAGAGTGCTAACCACTGTGCCACTGTTCTGGGTGTAGGAAAGTGTTTCAGATGAGTTAGCCCGATCTGTGCATAAACGCTACTGTTGATCATCTTAGGTTAACTGTCTTTCCATTAGTCTAACCCATTAGCATTGAGGAGAGACAAGAAACCTGTCTGAAATTGAGCTGAAGAAAATCCTGATTAACTGTTATGCATTAATGGATCTCGTGACATTCCAAGGAAAGGGGTAATATGGGGAAGTGAGTGTAGAGGTTTGCTTATGGTCACTGAAAGGGTTTAGAAGAGGTTTGTAAATAATGTGTTCAGAGGCTATGAAGTAAGCATATTTAGATTATTTCCTGAAAAATACATAATTAGTATTTTTTCTTAACCACAATGTAAATTATATAATTCTGACAGTACAACAAAATGTAGGTCATTGAAGCAGTTGAAGATGGTTGAACTGAGGAATTTCTGCAGCAGGAACTCGAGGATGAGATGATTGGCCCCCAACAACTGCACTCATCTCCCCTTGTCCCAGTGGAGGGCACCTCTCAATCCCCATTGACTTTAGTTTCACTTGGACTCTTCATACCAACTATTGCCTTAATGCCAGGGGCAGTCACTCGCACCTCACCTCTGGGATTCAGCTCTTGATGTGATGTCCCTGTTTGAAATAATGGTGCCCAGAGCTGAGTAGTCCTCCTCAGAGCTCCAATTGAACTTTGAAAAGGCTATATGTTAGTTAATCAGCCACTTGCCTAAGTTTGATCGAGAGCTATGAACCGTGGCAGGCAGATTCCATGTTGAGAATTCCCATGACCAGTGTTTCCCCCATCTCTTGTCGGCCTGTCATCCTGGGGATAAATGTACCCAAGGATAGTACTAGAGTAGTCAGGGACTTGGCTGATGTGAGAGTGACTGTCAGGCTATTGCTTAAACCATCCATGGGGAAATTCCTTCAACTTTGGCACAAGTGCCCACGTGTTAGTGAGGAGGACTTTGCAGGATTGACTTGGAAGGATGTCCCTTTGTTATGCCCTACCTTGTCAATACTTTGACATTCAATGGCTTTAGCATTACTGAGTACCCCAACTATCAACATCCTGTAGGTTATCATTGACCAGAAACTGAACTGGACTGACCATATAAATACTGTGGCTATAAGAGCAGATTAGAGGCTGGGAATTCTGCAGAGTATAACTCCCCTCCTGACACCCCAAAGCCTGTCCACCATCTACAAGGCACATGTCAGGAATGTGATGAAATACTCTTCACTTGAATGTTGTTCGAACTGCATACAGCCAGACAAGAAGCTTGACACCATCCAAGACACAGTCGAATGCTTGATTGGTATCCGTTCCACAAACATTCACCCCCTCCAGCACCAACACACACTGGCAGCCATGTGAACCATCTACAAGGTGCACTGCAGCAACTCACCAAGACTCCTTTGACAGCACATTCCAAACCCGTGACCTCTACCACCTAGAAGGGAAGGGCAGCAAACACCTAAAGTAAAGTTTATTTATTAGTCACAAGTAAGGCTTGCATTAACACTGCAATGAATTTACTGTGAAATTCCCCTAGTCGCCACACTCCGGCGCCTGTTTGGGTCAATGCACCTCAATAGCACGTCTTTCAGAATGTGGGAGGAAACTGGAGTACCTGGAGAAAACCCACACAGACACGGGGAGAATGTGCAATCTCTACGCAGACAGTGACCCAAGCCGAGAGAATCGAACCCGGGTCTCCAGCGCTGCGAAGCAACAGTGCTAACCACTGTGCCACCGTGATGCCTGCTGGGAACACCACCACCTGGCTCCCTTGCAAATCACTCACCATCCTGACTTGGGAATGTATTGCCGTTCCTTCACCGTCTCTGGGTCAAAATCCTGGAACTCACTCCCTAACAGCACTGCGGGTGTACTTGCACTTCAGGAACTGCAGCGGTTTGAGGCAACTCCCCATCACCACCTCAAGAGCAATTAAGGGTCAACAATAAATGCTGGCCTAACCAGTGACACCGCCATCCTGTGAATAAATTTTTAAAATGCCTAGCGTGCAACCAAGTGACCCAGATTTTTTCCCATTGCTTATAATTTGATTTAACTGGCACTCGTCAGTTAAATCAACTGGCACTTCAGAGAGCAGTTAACAGTCAACCATGTTGATGTGGGTCTGGCGTCACAAAAAGAAGTGCCTTTCACAATCTCGGGATGTTCCAAAGCACCTTATGAAGTGCTATTGAAGTGTAGTTAGTCATTCTTCTAATGTTAAGTCAGATCAGGGTGGCAAGTTTCCTTCCCAAGAGGGCATGAGTAAACCAGTTTAATTTTTCCACAACCGTGACAGTTTCACAGTCACTTAGCAGTATCAGCTTTTTATTTCAAGATTTTGCTTAAAGACCAAATTCAAATTCTCATACTGCCATGGTAGAATTTGAACTTGTGTTTTGCATTACTAGCCCAGTAACGCCCAGTACTACTACATATCCCAAACTCCCGATACAGGGAGGTTTCCTCGGAAATCTCTGAAAAACATTTCTCTATCAACTCCTAAGTAAGAACATGAGAACCAGGAGTAGGCAATTCAACCCCTCGAGCCTGCTCCGCCATTCAATGCGATCATGGCTGATCTTGTCTCGTCCTCAACTCCACTTTCCTGCCCGTTCGCCATGATCCTTCAACCCATTACTAATTAAAAATCTGTCTTATTTCCTCAAATTTACTCAATGTCCCGGCATCCACCACACTTTGGGGTAGTGAATTCCACAGATTCACAACCCTTTAAGAGAAGTAATTTCTCCTCATCTCTGTTTTAAATCTACTACCCCATATCCTAAAACTATGACCTCTCACGCTAGATTACCCCACAAGAAGAAACTTCCCCTCTCCGTCTACCCTGTTCAATCCCTTTACAACCTTATATACCTCAAATAGATCTCCTCTCATTCTTCTAAACTCCAGGAAGTATAGGCCTAAACTGCTCAATGTCTCTTCATAAGACAAACTTCTGGAATCGATCTCGTGAATCTCCTCTGACCCGCGTCTAATGCAACAACATCCCCCCTCAAATAGGGGGACCAAAACTGCACAATACTCCAGGTTTGGTCTCACTAATGCCTTGTACAGTTGCAGCAACACTACCCTACTTTTATGCTGTATTCCTTTAGCGATAAATGCCAAAATTCCATTTGCCTTCCTGATTACCTGCTGTACCTGTATAGTTGTTCTCTGCGGCTCATGTATGAGAACACCCAGATCCCTCTGCACTGAAGCACTCTGACGTTTCTCTCCATTTAGATAATAATTTGCCTTTCTATTTTTCTGACCAAAATGGATAACCTCACACTTATCCATGTTAAACTCCATCTGCCAAATTTTGGCCCAGTCACCTAATCTATCCATATCCATTTGTAATTTGCTTATTTCTTTATCACAACTTACTACCCCATCTATTTTAGTGTCATCTGCAAATTTGACTTTAGTACCTTGTATCGCAGTGCCCAAGCCATTAATGTAGACTGTAAATTGATCCTTCAACATTTTGCTCATTAAAATATTTAATTGAATATTGAAAGTGATTAGTCAGTACAGCTGTATGAAAATTCATTCCAGAGGGTTAAAGAGCGCAGTGTCCAGTTGAATAAGTGTCTTATTCAGAATTAATGGGACTTTAACCAGTAAATTCTCAAGTTAATAATGTGTATGCTGTAGCTCAAGTCAATTTCACAAAATGTTTGTAGTTGGGCTGTTTTCTGCTACTTATTCTTCATTTGCGGTTGATTCATTATTAACTAATCAAGTCCTTATCTCGCCAAGTCAGTGGCATTTATCCAGTAAAGATGTGATGCTTTCAGATGTGGCACCTCTGCAGGGCACAAGAACAATTGAACAGGGCAGCACAGGATGAGATCATTCAATCCATCACGTGATCTATATTCCAATAAACCTCCTCAGTGGGGGGGAAATGTGGGCTATGCATAGGAAATTAAAATCTTCGTCATTCTCCTGTTTGCATCTCATCCAGGTTTTGATTTAGATAATGTGTCAACTCGACTCCATGGCAACGCTCTGAATCTGTATGAATGGATTCAAGGCACGCTTCAGCCTCTGAGCGCACAATCTAGGCCAGTGGCTTTCAAACTTCTTTGGATGAGCCTGTTTTCAAATGGGTTGGTAACCATGGACAACATCATCTAAATTATAATACCACATAAAACTCCTAATACCTGAATGAGCTTGTATTTCAATGTCCTTTGTAGTATATGGTACCCAAATATTTTTCAATAGTTAAACATTCCCCTCTCTTGAACAAGGCTGAGTTCACCTAGTGCCCACCTGGTGCCTTGGTAGCTGCAGTTCTACCTGTCATTTTTGCTGCTCTGAGCACCGCTCCATGCAGTTCTGGTCGCCACATTATAGGAGGGATGTGATTGCACTGGAGGGGGTGCAGAGGAGATTCACCAGGATGCTGCCTGGGATGGAACATTTAAGTTTTGAAGAAAGGTTGGATAGGCTTGGGTTGTTTGCGTTGGAGCAGAGAAGACTGAGTGGTGACCTGATCGAGGTGTTCAAGATTATGAGGGGCATGGACAGAGTGGATAGGGAGCAGCTGTTCCCCTTGGTTGAAGGGTCGGTTATGAGGGAACATGGGTTCAAGGTGAGGGGCAGGAGGTTTAGGGGGAATATGAGGAAAAGTTTTTTTACCTAAAGGGTGGCGACGGTCTAAAATACGCTGCTTGAGGGGGGTGGTACAGGCGGGATGCCTCACATCCTTTAAAAAGTACCTGGATGAGCACCTGGCACATCATAACATTCAGGGCTATGGACAAGTGCTGACAGATGGGATTAGGTAGGAATTCGGGTGTTTCTCACGTGTCGCTGCAGACTCAATGGGCCTAAGGGCCTGTTCTGCACGGTATAACTCTGCATGCTCGATTACGAGAAGAGACAGCTAGCCCACTTTGTGCTGCACCTGTGGTGGCCACACTTCACTCCTGGGTCCCAGCTACAGTCATTACCCATTCCCATGTTGCTCATGTATTCCCCGGACCCAAGTTTGATCAAAGCTGACACTTCAGCATGGCGCTGAGAGCGTGCTGCTTTGCCTTTTTGTATGCGGACGTAAAAGTGTGTAGAATTATTTGAAGAAGAACCATTATCTCGGCCAATATTTATCCATAACCAAAAAGGCAACATTTAATTCAGTGCTATTTGTGGGATTGTGCGAAAGTTGGAACAGATTCCCTAGGGTGATGGAGGAAGCAGATCGTGTTAATTCTTTTAAATGCAAATTAGGATTCTTTCAGAAAAGAACATTTTGGGATTCAGTACATGAGTAATTAGAATCAAGACGTGGCAAGTGTAGCATGATTAGAAGGATTAAGTAATTTTGGATCTGTGATTCCCAAAGCTTTCTATCACTGCGGGTTTTCCTCACTTTCTATCTGGTTTGTTAACTAATTGATAGAGATTTATTATCATTAATAATCTGCAATTCCATTATTGTCTCTCGTGACTGGAGGGATGGTAGAAGGCAATCTAAAGCACTCCTATGTTGCCTGCAATTTCTGACTACAAAAGACCACCCAGCAAAAATAATTCAATCGCTATGAAGTGCTTTGGGATGTCCTGAGGATGTAACCGGCTTGTTAACCTCATTTTTTTCATCAATTAATAAGTGTTTTTTCCTGCCTTTTTTTTTAAAGATGTGTTTTACCAGGAAATAATGACTAAGGCTTTGAGACTTGACAACATTTTGAAATTTGAAAGACTGGTTGTGACTGTAAAGCTGGAGGATTTAAAATCCTCCTCTGTACCCCCACTGATATTTCAGCTTGGAGAATGCTCACTCGCCTGTGTTTCTGCTCTGCAGTTTGGAGAGGATCACTTGTACCTCCACTGTTCTCTGGCATCATGGCAGTTGTTATCCAAAATGCCTCAAAGTCATAACGCATCTGTAGAATCAAGTTGTGATGATCTCTGCGAGTTTGCCATCATTTAGTTTGTACCCATTCACTGGCAAGCATGCAGAAAAATGTCTTGCCAGTAATTATTTACAGCAGCGTTATTAATGCTGTGTTTATGTTTTGGGAATATGTATGTTCTTCCTTGTGAAAACATTCACGTATAACAAGGTCAGGATTTATAGGTTGCTTGACACTGCGCACTTTAATCCCCCGGAATGAATTTTCATGCAGCTGTGCTGACTAATCACATTTAATATTCAATTAAATATTGTAATGAGCAAAATGTTAAAGGATTAATTTACCTGGTCTTGCTGGCTGGGTAGATTATGGCTCTGGAAATGCAGACTAACGTACTCTTGGTTCAGTCGTTTAGATTTTGATGCGTAGGAGACTGCCGATTTAACTGCAGTGTCAAAATCACCGCTCAGATGTATTTTTAGAGTTTAGGTCAGCAGCGGCTAGTGCACCACTCAAAATTACGCTGTGTTGCGGCTTTCTGCATAACCATTCGGTCCATAACTTATTGATGTTGAACTCAGCAAGACCTGGCCCTGAGTACTTCAGTACAGAAGTATTCTACTGGTGCAGGCCAAATTTATGCATTTAATACATTAACCTGTGCAGATTTTTAATTTAAATGTCAGAACCATCTCTCTGTGTGTGTCTGGGTGTGTGGAGTAAGTGATAGATTTTAAGTGACAGTAAGCTGAGAAAATAATGTTTTCAGCACGCTTAATCAAGAATGCAGGAAGTCTGCTCGGGTGTTGCTCTGCTTCATTAACACATTACCTACGGTGCTGCTGACGCTGATCAAAGGTATATTTGAGCTGCATATGTTTCACTTTTAACCCCCTCCCCAGAACATGAGAGCTGACCTGAAGTTTTTCTTCTCCTTTCAGTGGGCCGCATTGTCTTTGAATTATTTTCAGATGTCTGCCCCAAGACCTGTAAGAATTTCCTCTTTCTCTGCACAGGTATGTAAATGAAGGTACATTCTTTAAGACGCATAACAAAGTTAGCATTTTTGAGCTGCCGAGACAAAGAGAAATGAGTTGGTTACACACTTGAACACAAAAGAATATAACAAATCATGTAAAATAGGGAGGGAAAAGCAAAAATGATCTGAGAAAAGATGGGTTGGCAAATCCAGCTTAAAACCTTTCATTGGAACCTGTAATCCAGTTTTGACAAAACGTTGTCTTTTTCCTTTCTACATGCTGTCAGAACTGATAACATTTCAGCATTTTCTATAATGGTTTTTCTTCTGGGACAGAGCAAGGAGCAATAATATTTTTTGTCCTAATTGGTTTCACTCAGTCAGTTTGGAAGTTCTGGCCTGCTGGCTTATCTGTGGCTCCCATCATTGGTGGTTCCTGCTATTTGGTGGGAACCATGCAAGCTAAGCTTTGTGGGAGCAGATGTGTCTGCCAGCTGATTTTTTTCCCTCTTCCATTCAGCCAGTGCAGAATGCTCCATCTAGTGGTCTGGATGAGTAGTTATGAAGTCCTGCCTTCAAAGGTAGTTCAGTTAACGTGTTGGTTCCGTCTCCATTCTCTAGCCATTTAAGTGTTTTGGCTTTCTGTTATGAGAGGCATTCAGTTGCCATTTCAATCTTTTAATATTTAACTAGGGTACATTAGACTACACATTTTTTAAGAACAAAGAACAGTAGAGCTCAGGAACAGACCCTTCGGCTCACCAGGCCTGCGCTGACACATGATGCCTTTCCAAAATAAAGACTTTTTGTCTCCACATGGTCCTTATCCTTCTATTCTCCGCCTCTTCATGTATCTGTCAAGATGCCTCTGAAACGCTGCTATTGTATCTGCTTCTACCACCACCTCTGGCAGTGTATTCTTGGCACTTACCATCCTCTGTGTAAAAACAAAACTTGCCTCTCACATCTCCTTCCCCCTTTTACCTTAAACCTATGTCCCCTAGTAATTGACATTTCTACCCGAGGAAAAAGACTCCAACTATCCGTTTTATCCATGCCTCTCATAATTTTGTTAACTTCTATCAGGTCGCCCCTCAACCTCTGATGTTCAAATGAAGACAGACTAAGTTTGTCCAATCTCTCCTCATAGCTAATACTCGCCAAACCAAGCAACATCCTGGTAAACCTTTTCTGTGCCCTTTCTAAAACCTCCACGTCCTTCTGGTAGTGTGGCGACCAGAACTGTATGCAATATTTCAAATGTGGCCTAACTAAAGTTCTATACAGCTCCAACATGACTTGTCAGTTTTTATACTCTGTGCCCCAACCGATGAAGGCAAGTATGCCTTCTTGACCACCTTATTCACTTGTGTTGCCACTTTCAGGGAACTGTGGACTTGTACGCCTAGATTTCTCTGTATGTTAATGTTTCTAAGGGTTCTGCCATTTACTGTATACTTCCCTCCTTCACTAGACCTTCCAAAATGCATCATCTCACATTTGTCCGGATTAAACTCCACCTGCCATTTCTCCGCCCAGTTCTCCAGCCAACCTATATCATGCTGTACCCTCTGGCAATTCTCACTAGCTGCACTCCCCCAATCTTTGTGTTATGCGCTTCATTACACAGGAGATGCTGTAAGCTCGCAACGATTCAATCCATTGACCGACCCCTTTCAGCTACTGATCAAACAACGTCGAAAATTGTTTGATTTCGGAACTCTGACAACTGCCATTTTCTTTCGAAGTTTCATGTATCTTAATTTGTAGGTAAAAATGTTTAATTTCACAGTGGGTGTCAGGAATTTTACTATAATGAGATCAAAGTTGTGAAACTATATCTGGAAGAATTAAATCTTGCCTGCGTAGTATTCTGGAGTTCTGTGAAAATTCCAACTTTTGACCTTGGGTTGGATGGAAGGTCATTGATGAGCAGCTGAAGATGTTTGGGCCCAGGGCACCAACCCGAGGAACACCTGCAGCGATGATTGGCTACGGCAAAAAATAGGAACTTTACACTCCATGATGTGCGTACACCTAGAAGGGCTCTCCATTTATATGATTAGCCCTTTACATTGGCCCGTAGAATAGACAAGGTATCACAAGGTAGCTTACAGAGAAATACTGAGGATCAGATCCTGAACAATGGTGGAGAAGTTAGGAGAGCTGACTAACTGATGGCTGAGTCACAAAGATGAGACCGATAACCTTTTAAAGATTAAGAAATTCCGATGACACCAAAGAAAACTATTGAACAAGATTTGACTTTTTAAAACTTTATTAAAATCCACATAATACAAAATGAATTAACAAGCCAAGAATATTTCAAACAGAGAGGTAACATACACTTCAATCAATACAACAAATATATCCCTTGAGTGGTTACCAGCACTCACATTACTTCCCACACAAATGTGACACCAGGTGAATCACAGTCTACAGAACTTGGCCTCCGCTATGTAGGGTCTCTCACCACCCACTCAATTGTTTCAGCCCTTGAGTCACTTTCACCAGCAGCAATATCCCAGCCTAAATCCCTGGATACGGTTACCACTAACAAGATGCACGTCTGCGAATCTTCTCCCACTCTGCTTACGGCAGTCCTGATGGTATGGAATCAACAGATTTATTTCTCTGATCCTTTTAAATGGTTTGATGGGCTCTAACAGCACTTCCTATCTGCAGCTATATGTCCTTTCCGATCGTTCAACACACACGCGCTAACGCAGTATCTGCTCTATTCTTGGAGACCTGCTTCACCACAAAGGTTTGTTCAAAAGCTGCCAAATGGAAAACTGCTCCATTTGGAGAGAGCTTTGTTTGTTTTTTCTCTCTCTCAAATTCTATGTTCTGAACCTCCAAACCAAAAACACAGGTTCACCCAACCCTACTGCAGTTAGCTTTCTATTTATCATTTGTTTCTTAACTACTCATCCTCGTAGAAACCTCGGATGACGTGGACATTTCTTGGAACCTGATGATGTCATGATAAAGAAATGAATTAACCTTTCAGAGCACTGCCCAGTTCAGTCTGATTTTAAAGGGACCATCACACAAAAAGTGCATGCTTTTCTCAAAAGATATGGGTCATCATAGAAGGCTGAGAGGTAGAGGAGTAAAAAGGCATCAAGCAGGGGTACCAGGCACTTGAAACAAGGTGCCTGAGACCCCATCACTGATGATTAGAAGATTGGTTGTGGAGGGGAGGGGAATATAATGGGTAACTGGTTCCATTAAAGAGCTACTTTTTATTTTTGCTCATCTCTTCCTGGTCACTGAAGAATTCATTCTCAAACTGGAACCCCAGTACCCAGGTAGCTCTGTGGGGCGGGGGTGTGAGGTCGTCAGATTTCTGTCTTGCTGGTACCAAGAGTTCAATTGACCAACGTGTTGTCTCTGCCATGGTAAATTGTGCTAAATGTTTTTTGAAATCCTGTGTGTTATCTAGTGGTAACACACACTCTTCTATTAGAACGTCAATGGTATATTCTGGACGGGGCAAGGGATCCCCTGAGTGTGTCAATACGTGTAGGCAAGTGTCCCAGTGCTTTGTGAAGGGCCCTGGGTATATTTAAAGTTTTAAAGTTTATTTATTAGTGTCACAAATAGGCTTACTTTAACACTGCAATGAAGTAACTGTGAGAATCCCCTAATCGCCACACTTAGGTGCCTGCTCGGGTACACCTGAGGGAGAATTTAACATGGCCAATACACCTAACTATCACGTCTTTTGGACTGTGGAAGGAAACCGGAGCACTCGGAAGAAACCCACGCAGACACGGGGCGAACGTGCAAACTCCACACAGTCAGTGACCCCAGCTGGGAATCGAACCGGGTCCCTGGCATTGTGTGGCAGCAGAGCTAACCACTGTGCCACCGTGCCACCTATGTGTATGTATTTGCAAAGGGGCCTCAGCAGAGCTGCAATATTTGAAGTGGGTTTGCTGGGAGTGTTATTATTTGGAAGGCTTTCCCCATTCAAAACTGTTTGAAACCTACTTGGTATGCACTTGTACGTATCCTGTTTTGTGTGTACTAACATTGCTTTGTCTCCCACAGGTGAAAAAGGATTAGGAAAAAAAACTCGAAAGCAGCTTTGTTATAAGGGCTCCACTTTCCATCGTATTGTAAAAGAATTTATGGTCCAAGGTGGTGACTTCAGTGAAGGTGGGAAAAACATGATTTGCAATATACGTTAGTTCAGCTCAAGTGGTATCAAGGCTGCAATCACTGTAATGTAGACTGGGCACTTTACTAAAGTTTCTCTGATATAACCATTTTGTATATTTTAGCTATTGTAAAATAACTAAAAATGTGTCTGAAAGAGGCAAGCAGCTTTGTAGCCTTGTTTTTATAGCTGCTGCCTGAATGTGAGTACAGGTTGCTGCACTGATACAGTTGAACACTCCGCTCCCATTGAGATTGCTCTGTGTTCTGGCGACAAACAGGTAGCACAATCATGCATGTTTGTGGGTCATGCATATGCATCACAGCTAGAAGGATGGCAATCAGCAATGGAACTTGCTGTGTATTTTTTCACTTTCCCCTCCTTAGTCTGCAAACACCACCAGCAACCGCCCCGGCCATGATGAGTGAAAACAGAGGATTTTTAAAAAAGATTTTGTGGGATGGAGGTGTCACTGGCTGGGCCAGCATTTATTGCCCATCACTAATTGCTTAAACTGAGCGGCTTTCAGAGGGCATTTCTTGTGGGTCAGGCCAGACCAGATAATGATGGCAGATTTCCTTCCTGAAAGAGCATTAATGAACCAGATGGGTTTTTACAACAATCGATAATGGTCATCATTAGACTTCTAAGTCGAGATTTTTATTGAATACCCTGGTCTCTGGATTACTAGTTCAGTGACAAGATAACTATGCCACTGCCTCCCCAGACCCAGAACCTGGATCCTTCCTGTTCCAAACCTCAGTACTATTCTCAATTGAATAGAAAACTTTCCCTCGATTAAAGTCACAGTGCATTAGGAACATTTTTCTACCCACCAATAGATTAGGAAACCATGCGTAATGAGTGACTAAGGATGCCGGTTGTAAAAGGTTTAAACTTTGCGTAGCTCTGTTTTGCTCTTCAACCTTTTCCTCATTCTCCCACCTTCCCATTTAAAGTAGGTCTTGTAGAATCCTACACTGCACCTTCTCCCTGTCATGCCCACGCTGACGTTTTGAAAGAGCTACCCAATTAGTCCCTCACAACTATACTTTCCCCATAGAGCTGCAAAAATTTGCCTTTCCAAGTATTTAACCAGTTTCCTTTAGAAGCTACTGTTGAATCTGTTTTCACCATTCTTTCAGGCAGATCAGATTTCAGATCGTAACCTGCTCTTTTTTTTTAAGAAGGTGTCATCTATCTCTCTTGTATCAATTGTTTTAAATCTATGTCTTCTGATACCCAAACCTTCTGCCAGTGGGAACAGCTTCTCCCTATCTACTCTATCAAAGCCCTTCATCACATTGCACACCTGTATTCCGTATCCTGTGAACCTTCTTTATTCCAAGTGGAACAATCCCAACTACTTCCTCTTCCTCTTCCTTGGTAACTATCCACTGCATCCTCACCAAACCTTTTGATATCCTTCCAAAGATGTAGTGTCCATAATTAGACACACGAATTCAACAGACGCCTCATCACCGGTTTATAAATGCTTAACTTCCTTGTTTTTTATATTCTTGTATGCCTATTTATAAAACCAAGGATCCCTTATGCTTTTTTTAAAACAGCCTTATCAACTTATCCTACTAGCTTCAAAGATTTGTGAATGTGAACGCCCCCCCAGATCTCTTCCTTTCTTTATGTTGTACAATGTGTTATTTCATCACATAAAATCTTTTCATTTTCCTCAGCAGCAAAGAATTAAATCTTGTTATTATCAATGGCCGACATCATTGAACAATGTACATATTTTCATTAGCCTTAAATGTTGACAACAGTGAAGGCTATTTGAAAGATGACAAGTTTGCTAATTTTTACCATTTATGCAGTGGGCTTTATTTAAATTGGTATGCTTATTATGTGCTCAGGAAAAGAAGGGGAAGATGCTACATTTTCCATTGATGGAGTTCGGTCTTTTAGGGAGGGGGGGCTGGTATCTAACACTGCTTCAGTTAAGCACATCAACAGCCTTGTTCATGTTCTTTTAACCATCCTACTTCTGCCAGTACAAGGTGGCAAGATTTGAGAAACATTTTTGGTGGTGTGCTGTCCCGTAACTGAGTCGAATGGAGAATGTTGGAACCGAAGATCTTGTCCATCTGTCCAGCAGTGAACTATAAACCTCATATGAAAGGACATTGGCTGAACCTGACTGCATAGTTCCTGAGTAATGTAATTCTTGTTCACTGTAATAGTCACTGTGGAGCCTTGTGTTACTTATACACTTGTGGTTCTTAGGTAATGGACGAGGAGGAGAATCTATTTATGGCGGATACTTTGAAGGTAGAGACATCTTTTTAATTTCATTACAAAGCCCAAATTAATCTGTTGATTTACTAAATAGAAGACTCCCTCTAACAATACGTGAATAGCATTGCTTTTAATTCCCTCACCTGTTGCATGTAGCTAGTGCTTGAAATGTTGCATGCACAAAATAGATGCATGAATTTGGGCTAATTGTTTCTTAGCGTGTTCACTGTTAACTACAAAAAAAAAAGTGAATTATAAAAGGTAAATTATTATGCAGTAAGCTCGCAACTTGCAGCATGGAGGTTAGGCAATTTATTCATGAGAAAACCTATCATCCTGCCTAAAACTTTCAACATATTCTTTTATTTATAGAGAATGTGATCTTTTGCAAAATGAAAAGGTAAGAAAAAAAAGCTAAGTAACACAATTAAAACACACTCCCTTGCACCCTCCCCAGCAAGTACCATTATTGGCAGTGAGTTGATGGAATATATGGTCCAGTTTTCTTTATTGCTTGCAGACTTTAAAGGAAAACAAAAACAAAAAGCCACACACACACACACACAAAGACAAATTGAAACCGCTCACCTGGAGCATTTAGTGCACTAGTTTCAGTACTGGTAATTACAAGAATTTGAAATCTGTGTTCCTCCTCAACACAATATTTTAGTGTAATGCTGCGGTGAGGCCTAAAGCAAGGCTGTTACTCTGTTGTTGGTGCAATTAGTAAATAGACTTCAACTCTGTGGAGCCTCTCAAAGCTGACCAGCTACTCCTCTCTTGGACAGATGAGAATTTTGTGCTCAAACACGACAGGGAGTTCCTGTTGTCAATGGCAAACAGAGGAAGAGATACCAATGGTTCCCAGTTCTTCATGTGAGTATGACTCTTGGTTATCTTACCAGCATCGTATAGTGAAGTGCCATTCATCAGAAAGATGGTTATCCACATAACATCAATGCCTGCAGATGTTGAGCAGTTTGCGTTTTTATCGCATCTAATACATTATTGGGACGGGATAAAACTTTTCCAGTTTTGCATTCCATCAATCATGTTAAGTATGAGTTTATTTTTGTTAACCCCCAATTTTTTTCCCTGTGTCCAGAGCATAAAGGTGCCAAACAACATTAGTTTTTTTTTCCACAAAGCCTAAATCTGTAGGAATGGTCCAAATACTACCCCACTCTCCTGACTTGTCTTTGAAGGATAAGGGAGGAATTCTTGGCAAGAGGTTTGCTGTATTGGCTACAGCCATTTGTGTTTTTGCCTTCCCTGAAAGAAGTCGAGAAAGAAGGGTAGATTCATGGCAATGAATTCATCAAGTTCAACATAGCATAAAGGCTAGTTTTCAAATCCGAGACTGTACCAGAGTATTGTGAAACAAATCCCAAAAGCACAGCTGATAGAGTTCCATATATACCTCTAAACATCTGAAATATGTACTTTCAAATGTTTTGAGATTTTAACATTCTTGGCATTCTGGTGCTTATTTTTCTCTCTTTTCACTTTTATTTTAATATTTTTTCTTTATTTCTTGTTAATACACTGCACTCTGTGCATCGTTTGTTTTAATCTGTATCAATGCTTATCTGTTTTCCTTCTACACTGTCCAGTTTGTTGGTGGGCATCTCTGGCAACAATTTGATGCTAAAGGTCACTTTTCTAGTCAATCAAGACTTGGGTCTTGAACAATTGCCTTACTGACCAGTTCAGCTCTCAATGTGCTTAGGCTTTCCTATCAATATGCCATTGCCTGACACGGCACTCACATAGGACTTAGCTGCTCTGCCATTTAGTAAGATCGTGGCTGATCTGATTGTGGTCTCAACTCCACTTTCCTGTCTGCCCCTCCCCATAACCTTTGACCCATTTGCCCATGTATCATTCATCTAAACTTCACTGGGTATAGGCCCAACCTGTTCAACCAATCAGATAAGCCCTTCATCCCAGGAATAAGTCGAGCAAACCTTTTTTAAGGCAGTTGCATCATTTTTCAAATAAGATGACCAACGGTCATAGTGCTCCAAGATTACTGCCTTCCCAGCAGATCACAACTATAACTTCTGCTGAAGAGTATCTATTTGCCCATTCTTCTACAGCATCCCACAGCTCCACTTCCAATGCTGTCTCTTGAACAACTCTAAATTTTATCCACAACGGCCCTACTGAGCTTGCATTAGTATAACACAGGAAAGGCACGTCACAGGAGCATAATCAGGTAAAAATTGGCTATCGTTAGGACTTTTTAGCCAGAGGTAGATTTTAAGCAGAGTCTTAAGAGTTTTTGGGGAAAATTGTGGAGCTTAGAACTTAGGTGGTTGAAAAAGCAGCTGCCAATGGTGGATAGGTCAGTGGGAGATGCACAGGAGGCCAGATTTGGAGGAACACTGGATTCTTGGAGGGTGGTAGGGATGATGGAGATAATAGAGGGGCAAGGTCATGGAAGGATTTGAATGTTAGGATGAAAATTTTAATTATTGGTGGACCAGGAAGGATGTGCTGGCCTTGGAAAGGGTCCAGAGGAGGTTCACAAGAATGATCCCTGGAATGAAGAGCTTGTCGTATGAGGAATGGTTGAGGACACTGGGTCTGTACTCGTTGGAGTTTAGAAGGATGAGGGGGGAATACTGCGAGGCCAGGATAGAGTGGGCGTGGAGAGGATGTTTCCACTAGTAGGAAAAACTAGAACCAGAGGGCACAACCTCAGGCTAAATGGACGATCCTTTAAAACGGATGAAGAGGAATTTCTTCAGCCAAAGAGTGGTGAATCTGTGGAACTTTTTGCCACAGAAGGCTGTGGAGGCCAGATCATTGAGTGTCTATAAAAGAGAGATAGATAGGTTCTTGAGTAATAAGGGGATCAGGGGTTATGGGGAAAAGTTAGGAGAATGGGGATGAGAGAAATATCAGCCATGATTGAATGGTGGAGCAGAATCGATGGGCCGAGTGGTCTAATTCTGTTCCTAGGTCTCATGGTCTCATGGTCTTAGGAGCCGATGTAGGCCAGTGAGCAAAGTTTGGGTTAGGATGCATTCATGCTCTGGGAAAAGCAATACATACGATAATACTGAGCTGGTCAGTGTGAGAAGTTCCATGTTTGGTGTTTGCAGAGTCAAGTGGCCAGATCCAGGGAACAGCATGGAAACTGCAGTCAGTCTCCGAAGTTCCTGAAAGGAAATCCTGCTTTTCTGAATCATCCCTTGTTTTACCTGCAGTCTCTCGCATTTATCTAAAAATACCTTTGCTGATCGAAGTAGTAACTTAGAGTAATAAAGGAAAAGATCTATTTCTGTCACACCGTTGACGATCTCAGAATGCACATTATGGGTAATTAAGTCCTTTTAAGCACAATGTAATCTCTTAAAATATGAGAAACACGGCAGCCGTTTTGTGCACTATTAATGCAGCGCGGTAGCACAGTGGTTAGCACTGCTGCCTCACAGCGCCAAGGACCCGGGTTCAATTTCAGCCTCTGGTCACTGTGTGGAGTTTGCATGTTCTCCCCGTGTCTGCATGGGCCTCCTCCGGGTGCTCCGGGTTCCTCCTAAAGTCCAAAGATGTGCAGGTTAGGTTGACTGGCCATGCTAAATTGACCCTAGTGTTTGGGGATTAGCAGGGTAAATATGTGGGGTTATAGAAATAGGGCATGGGTGGGATTGTGGTCAGTGCAGATGCAATGGGTTGAATGGCCTCCTTGTGCACTGTCGGGATTCTATGATCTAAATAGAAAGGCAAAAACATAACAAGGAGATACTCTATTCTAGTGCTTTGGTTGAGAATTAAATATTGGCCAGTACATTAGGGCAAACTCCCTGACCCATCTTCACATTAGTGCCATTGGATTTTTTTTACCTTCAACTGAGAGGTGCAGACTTTGGTTAGATTCTCATCTGAAATGCTCTCTCTCAGTGCAGCACTGCCTCAGTAGTGTGCTGACATGTCAGCCTAGATTTTTGTGCTCGTGTGACTTGAGTGGAACTTGACCCTCGGCCTTCTGCCTCCCAGGCAAGAGTGCTACCAATGAGCCAGAGCTGAAATTTGTTAAACTTAGCTATATCAGCCTGTGCATTGTTACTTCATTCCCTGATAGCGTGAATAATTTAAAAGATGTGTGACTTCACAAAGCCCCTAATTTCCATCCAAACAATGACTTTGGCAGTGAGCAGAAAAAGGATCTTAGAACCTCACAGAAGAGATTCTCTCCATGAATTGTAAAGACAGATCATCTAAATCTAGAGATGCACCAATTTAGTTACCACAACACATGATTTTCACTGTGCTGATGTTTTGAATCCTGGGTTATTAAATCTTGGGCAGAGCAATTTAGCTAGTCCTACATTGCAAGTATCTAATTGAAGCAGCAAGTAGCCAAATGTTTCTGATGTTCCAGAAACTGCTGCCAGCTTGCAGGAAGCCAGTGGAAAACTGAGGGTCATTCTGCAGTTTCTTGGCATCTCAGTCAGTGTACAACTGATAGCACAAATGCCACATGGAATACTCCTTGCTGTCTATATTTAACTGGATCGCATTCCATTACTAAGTTGGTGGTCTTGAAGCTGTTCTTACGAATGCTAACTAGGGAACCTCCCCTCTCCTTTATCATTCTTTTGGTAAGCTCCTATGGTACACAGACGATTCAAAATTCAGGAGGATACAATGGAGTTTTCTTTGAATAGGGCATATTGTCTAACTGCTATGATCACATCCCATCTGCACGCTATGATGCACATCCCACCCATTCCCTCATCTCTACGTTAGTCTAGTTTTTTGTTTGGAGCAGACAGAGGGAGAAGAATTGATCTTAACTAATGTGTGTACACACTCACTTGATTTCAGTAGGTTTCTGTTTGAGCTTCAGCTCCAGAACAACCAGACCACATAGGCATGTCCCCAATCTGGGGTGCTTAGTTAGTGGGGACATTTAAAAAGATCTTGTAAAGTGCAGCATTTGTACAGTAGGTAAAAGCAAATTACTGCGGATGCTGGAATCTGAAGCCAAAAGAGAAAATGTTGGAAATTCTCAGTAGGTCTGGCAGCATCTGTAAGCCGAGAAAAGAGAACTGACGTTTCAAGTCTAGCTGACCCTTTGTCAAAGCTGAGATTCAGTAGAATTTGTCGCCCATGACTCAGGATTTATAATTGCTCCTTTCTAAAGAGCCTGTTTTACGTTTCTTTGCTGTTTAACAACTCAATTTATATTGATAGGTATTGTGTCCTTCAGAAGTATGGCTACACAATTAGATTTCTTGAGTTGCTAAGTTATGAAGTCATGATAGCATTACTAAGTTACTGTCTCAATCATAGGGACGAAAGAAGGAGGAGAAGGTTATTCAGCTCCTCAAGCCTGCTCGGCTAATCAACTAGACCATGACCGATCATCCACCTCATTGTCATTTTCCCGTTGTCATTGTGTGCCAGTTCATACTTGGAAGGGTGACCATTGAGAATTGGTGTACTCTTGTAGACTCTTGATCACTTGTACATACAAGGATGCATTTGAGTGGCAGAAGATGATTAACTGGCATTTCAAATTTACTACACAGACACACCGACTGGACCATAATGAGTTGACACTTTCTTCACCCTGCCCAGCCATCTAGTTTCCTGGGTACAACAAATGAAGAGAAAAATATAGTGGTGTCATCTGCAAGCCCACTGGTCATAAATGTAACAATAGTGCCGTGTCATTCTGTCACGGATGGTGTCAAGCCTCTTGAGTGTTATTGGAGCTGCACTCATCCTGGAAAGTGAGGAGTATTCCACTACATTCCTGACTTGTGCCTTGTAGATGGTGGATAGGCGAAAGGCAAATCAAGGCAGTGTAAGGAACAATTGAATTCAAGGAATCTCGCACCATTTCACTATCGTCAGTTCAGACATTAACTCTAAGTATAGACTGTACGTCTCACATTGTTACAAATCAGAAACATTTTCGCACTGAACCTAAGTTTGTCCCCTTTAAGCACCCTTTAAAAATGAAAGCTAATTGCAGCCTAAGGAATTGTACAGTCATATTAGGGTGATTTGTTTCACCACAGATCAGAAGTGGGAGAGGAGAGCTGGTGAGGAATTATGTCGAATTTACACAGCAACAGGCCATTTGGCCCAACTGATCAATACTGGGTTTTTATCCCATTTGTTTATGAGGTGTGGGTGACACTGACAAGGTGAACACCTATTTCCCAGCCCTAATTTCCTTTGAGAAAGTGGTGATCTGGTGTTTTTGAAATGCTGCAGTCCACACACGGTTCCCTGCACCTTACTTCATTTTGCCATGTCTGCATATTCCTTTCTATATCTTTCTCCCTTATTTGTCTATCCAGCTTCCCTTTAAGCGCATATAGTTTTTCTTTGCGCCCAAATTGTAAAATATGTTTCGCTGCTTGCAGTTTCCCAGTGAAGTGATATATCATGAAATTGCCGAGTCATTTTTTTCACCCCCAGTCTGGTAAGAAGCTCAAATCCATGCCTGCCATCTCCATTATTCAGTGTTTGGATATGTCCATTCTCTGTTGGGTTTGGTTAATATCCCTGATGTTGTTTCACTTTAACTTCCATCTTTCTTGATGAAATGAGATGAATGGCACCTCGCTATATCTTTATTTTGCATCTGTCACACTAAGGTAGGTTGTTTTATCATGTGCATCTGAACTCATATACATTGCCTTTGTTTTCCTCCTTTATAATGAATTCATTACCAAGAAATATATAAACCCAGGCTTTTAATTAATTGATTAACTTGCGTTGAGGGGGAAAAGTTATATTATTCAGATGTTAAAAAAGAATACCCAGAAGCTAATCTCTAAGGGCTCTAAAATTTCCATACACTAGTGCCTATAATTGATAGAGGAGAGTTTTGAGTGGATAATGCCAATGGTGTACTCCTTTGTAGTGCCAAAGGCGTCAATTTTACAAAGAATAGGAAGTTGAAAGGAAAAAGGGCAAGTAATATTAGTGCAAATCATTTAACTTTAATTCTTAATATACATTTCAGTTTGAAATAGTTGGACTATATTTCTCCTGAGTAGCCATAAAGCATTGCAGGTCACTTGGTCACAAGTGAGTGCATTCAGTTATCTTGCTTGTTGTGAGTTGGCGAGGATAACTTTTGGCTCTTGAGTGAAGTTGTATGGATTCCTTTCTCAGAAATTGGAATTAATGTCCGTGCATTATAGGCCACTATCGCGATTGTACAATAGCCTGTTAACTTAAAGTTTGGAGCATTAAGTAAGCTGCCTCACCCCATTAATTCACATTGCAGGGCAAAGTATTGTGTACTAAAGTTTAATTTGTAACACCTATCCAAGTAGGTGTAAAGAATTAAGATTACAATTAAGGGTGCACTATGTCAGGTTATGAATGTGAGAGTAAGAGTGTAAGTGTGCATGTGTGTGTGTGAACCGTTTATATTAAGGATTAAAACGGTATCTAATGACTGACCTTCAATTACCTGCTACATTGACGGCAAATTCTTCATTTGATTTGGTAACGTCATTTTGTTAAAGTTTATTTTCCTATGGCACCGTCATCAAGCTGTTGACCTGTTAAATATCGGCCTGCAACATCTAGCCATAGTTGACCTGCCCACAGCAGCAGTGCAGCAATTAGGTCAAGCCTGCAAATTTGGTTTCTTGTAAAGATGTGGGTGGTTCCAGAACGGGAATATAGTGGGGATACAACAAAATGACCTGAAATTAATTTTAAAATAAGAATTAAAATTTGAATATTACAGGAAATCTGATGGAAGTACGCATAAAATAATGAAGGAAGATCAGGGTGGAAATAGTCTTGGATAGTATATGTTTCAATATAATTGTTATTGAAACGGCTATATGACTGCAGTCGGCAATTTTTCAGCAGCATAGTGCTTGAATCATGTCAACATTTTGAGATGTGGTTGAAGAAATAGGGCTAAAGGGATGGGTTTAGAATGAACATGTGAACAAGGATTACTACTATGGTGGAGGATAAATGCAGCTATTGACTATTTGGCCCATGCCCTTTGTTCCCATGTTGTAATATGTAGTTCTGTGAGGTGAATTTATTTAAAAGGCTAGTCCAGAACTGCAGAGTAGCATAAACCTACTGGCAATCCTTGAATTATTCTGTCATATGATAGTGGAATCCCTAGGGTGCAGAAAGAGGATTTCCGAAACTGCATCTCCAAAAGAGCATCCCATTCCGGCCCTTCCCTCCACCCTATCCCTGTAACCCCATGCACTTACTGTGGTTAATCCACCTAACATACACATCTTTGAACACTATGGGGCAATTTAGCATGGCCAATCCACCTAACCTGCACATCTTTGGACTGAGAGGAAACGGGAGCACCCGGAGGAAACCCGCGCAGACACTGAGAAATCTACACAGACAGAGACCCGAGGCCGGATTTGAACCTAGGTCCCTGGCGCTGTGAGGCAGCAGTGCTACCGTGCCGCCCCTAATGATATTTCTTCAGTGGTAGAAATTGAAACATAAAACAACAAATTCTCTATTAAACCTGTGTATAGATAGATAACTCAGTCACTTGTTCTTAATGGTAATCTATTAGGGATATTTCTCCCATCTCTGGCATAGCATATGGATGAATATTTGGAACTATCCACTCACTGAGATATACCTTATAAATTGTGATCGCAAGCAGTTGTGAGTAGCTATTGCATTGTTTTGACATGTTAGGAAGGAGTAGTTTGGAGATGTTGCTGAGCTTGACTAAATTTAGAAAACTGAAAACAAAAGCAGTGATGTATCACTTTCTTGTTTTATTTCAACTGCTTCACGTTATCTGTCTTTATTTATTCTTTCACGGGATGTAGACGTCACTGGCCAGGCCAGTGTTTATTGCCCATTGCTCATTGCCCTTGAGAAGATAGTGATAAGCCACCTTCATGAAACAATGCAGTCTGTCTGGTGAAGGTACACCCACAATGCTGTTAGGGAAGGAGTTCCAGATTTTTGACCCAGCAACAGTGAAGTAGCAGTGATATAGTTCCATGTCTGGATAGTGGATGACTTGGCGGAGAACTTGCAGATGTTGGTGTTCCCACGCATCTGTTGCCCGTATCCTTCTGGAGATCGCTGTCAAGGGAGACTCCAAGTTGCTGCAATGCATCCTGTAGATGGTACACACCGCTGCTACTGTGCATCAGTGATGGGCGGAGTGAATGTTTAAGGTGGTGAATGGGGTGCCAATCAAATGCACTACTTTGTCCTGGATGGTGTCAGGCTTATTGAGTGTTGTTGGAGCTGTACTCATCCAAGCAAGTGAAGAGTATTCCATCACATTCCTGCCCCCCAGTATGCTGATAGTGGGAGATTCAGCGATGGTGATGCCATTGAATGTCAAGGAGTGGTAGTTTATTTTCTCTTTTTGGTGATGGTCATTGTCTGGCACTTGTGTGGTGTGAATGTTACCAGTGTCTTATCAGCCCAAGCCTGAATGTTGTTCAGGTCTTGCTGCATTTGGACATGGATTGCTTCAGTATCTAAGGAGTAGCGAATGGTGCTGAACATTGTGCAACCATCAGTGAACATCCCCACTTCTGATCTTATGATGGAGGGAAAGTCATTGATGAAGTAGCTGAAGATGGTTGGGCCTAGGACATTACCCTGAGGAACTCCTGCAACGATGTCTTGGGACTGAGGTGATTAACCTCCAACCACCACAACCATCTTCCATTATGCTAGGTATAATTGCAACCAATGGTGAGTCTTCCCCACTTGACTTGCTAATGCTTCTTGATGCCACACACTGTCTTATGCTGCCCTGGTATCCAGGGTAGTCACTCTCACTTCACCTTTTGAGTTCAGTTCTTTTTTCCATTTTTGGATCAAGGTTGTAGTGAAATCGGGAGCCATGTTCCTCTGGTGGGACCCAAACTGAGCATCAGTGCGCAACATATTGCTGAGTAACAGCTGCATGATAGCACTGTTGACAGCCCCTTTCTTCACTTGCTTGATGATCGAGAGTAGACTGCTGGGATGGCAATTACAGTACAACGCCGGCATCTCCACATCGGGATGGTAATTGGCCAGGTTGGATTTGTCCTGCTTTTTCTGGGCAGACATGAATATGTCTTGGCAATTTTCCACGTTGCCCAGTAGATGCCTGTGTTGGAGCTGTACTGGAACAGGGGCGTGGCTTGTTCTGGAGCACAAGTCTTCAGTAAAATTGTCATAATATTGTCAGGGCCCATAGCCTTTGCAGTATCCAATGCCTTCAGCCATTTCTTGATGTCAAGTGGAGTGAATCGAATTGACTGAAGACCTGCATCTGTGATGCTGTGGATCTCAGGAGGGGGCTGAGATGGATCATCCACTGGAGTATTTGGAACCATCGTTAGCCAGAAGTGCCGCCTCCAGTGAGTTGTCCACCACCATTCACTGCTGGATGTGGCAGGACTGCAGAACTTCAATATGATCCGTTGATAGTGGGATCGCTTAGCTCTTGTCTATCGCATGCTGCTTCACTTGTGGCTTCACCAGGTTGACGACTCCCTTTCAGGTATGCCTGGTGCTGCTCCTGGCTCTTGGAACCAGGGTTGATCCCCCAGCTTGATGGTAATGGTAGAGTGGGGAGATATCCTCTGATTGTGGTCAACTACAATTCTGCTGCTGCTGTCTGAGTCTCTAGCTCCACCCAGCCAGTTCATAGACTTCACCACTACAGCCCAAATGTTCCACAATGGTTGGAAGATTGTTCTTTGAGACTTTTTCTTTAGTTGTGATGACAAGACTCCTTTAACACTGTCATAAGTGTATGCTATTGTTAGCTGCCATTCATTAAAGCTCCAGTGGTAACTATCAAAGAGATTTGGATATATACTGGAAGGGAAAAATGGCAGAGCTTTTGGGGCAAGAATAGGGAAATGGGATAAATTGGATAGCTCTTGCAAATAGCCAGTACAGGCACGAATGGCGTCCTGTGTTGTATTGTTCTATTATCAATCTCTTAAAGCCATAACGGCTTTACCAGGCATAATCCAGGTGTTTGCAGTCCTGTGGATGTAAGATTATAGCGATAGTGTGGCAGTTTAGTAGCCAGGCACATGGATGATTTAAGTGTTTTATTGCAAGGAACGAATCAGAAATGGCATGTATTCTCCTGCAATTCCCCATTAATTCCCCTGTGTCTGTGCTATCACAGCTGCAGGTGGAAAAATGCCATTGTTTAACTTATGTTGGAAAGAAGTATAAATTGTGAACTGTCATGAAGCTTGTTAATGACTACATTGTCATATCAACCTGACAAGTTAGCTGCAAGATAACTCACTGTTACAATGGTCTTTTTTTTTTCTCCTTCATGACCATGGGAATTCTTAATAATGCATGTAACTGCAAGTTATATCCTGCCCACGGTTTTATTTTTCAAATTTCAAGCATATATAGACCAGAGAAAATTTAGGAGATGGATGGGTCATTCAGCCCATCATGCCTGTGTTCATGGCTCTGTCATTTGTGTTTTGTGAATTTTTTGCTGCTGGTGCATCTTGAACCCGTGATTTTAATTTGTTTTAGACTAGCATCCAGTAATAGAGCATTATTTATTACAAAGTGAGAATATTCTGAGACAAGGGCACCAAATTTTTCATAGACTGATAAACTGACTGTAATACTAATGAGCTTCTTATAGTAATGAGCTTCTTATCCTGTGACTCCTGTGACATGTATGTTCAGTAATATGGGTATTTGCATCCATTTCAATTTGTTAATCTCCACCAGCACTCTGAGGTAGTGGCCTGTCAGTGTAGCAGTTGAAACCAACACTGGAACACAAGCAATATTGTGACATGCATTGAACAAGATGTTTGTTTACCATGGTGAGGGGTCTGCTTCCTGATTCTGCTTTCCAATGAGCTATTGCCAATCCCACTTCCTAATTAGCTGCTGTGGGCCTCGGTTCTTTCATTTCTTTCTCCACACACTTCAAAACTGCAGGAAACAGGAGGAGAAGTTGATTCCATAAGCAAAAGAGACGAGGATGAAAACAAAAGAGAAGGAAAAGAAAAGTGGATATGCAGTGGGGAAGTGATCAGCACCTAGTAACAGAAGCAGTTGTGACGGAGAGGAGGAGGAGAAGCAGAAGAGAGTGCAGGGAGATGGAAAAAGAGTTCATTATTTGAAATAACTCTGTGTTTCATTAAGCAGAAGTTAAACCTGAGCAGGAATGAGTAGAGTTAAGAATGTTGATCTAGAGATAAATAGATCATTACCAATGGCCAGTCCACCTCAGAAAACTAAGGCATGGCAGAGCAGTTGGGAAAGAGCTAGAGTCTTTGACTGGGTAAGATGCATTTTTGGAAAGTCTCGATGAGCCAAATGGCCTCTTTCTGTACAGTACGCATTCTATGATTCTATGGAATGAATTTAACATTTGGAGCTCACAATGTGATACGATACCAAGGATTGATCAGTGTTGGGCTACTCCATAACTTGGTGTCAGAAAACAACAAGTTGAGGGTTTTGTGGGGGAAAGCTGGCATGCCTTATGAGGATAGGCTGAGGGAGCTCGGTCTTTTCTCCTTGGAGAGACGAAGGATGAGAGGAGACCTAATAGAGGTGTATAAGATGTTGAGAAGCATAGATCGGGTGGACTCTCAGAGGCTTTTTCCCAGGGTGGAAATGTCTGCTATGAGAGGACACAGGTTTAAGGTGCTGGGGGGTAGGTACAAGGGAGATGTTTGGGGTAGGTTTTTCACAGAGGGTGGTGGGCGAGTGGAATCGGCTGCCGTCAGTGGTGGTGGAGGTGAACTCAATAGGGTCTTTTAAGAGACTCCTGGATGAGTACATGGAGTTTAATAGGATGGAGGGTTATAGGTAGGTCTAGAAGATAGGGACGTGTTCGGCACAACTTGTGGGCCGAAGGGCCTGTTTGTGCTGTAGTTTTTCTATGTTTCTATAGACGTAAATATAATATATATATATTATATACATATATATTTGGGGTGGCACAGTGGTTAGCACTGCTGCCTCACAGCGCCAGGGAACCAGGTTCAATTCCCAGCTTGGGTTACTGTCTGTGTGGAGTCTGCATGTTCTCCCCGTGTCTGTGTAGGTTTCCTCTGGGTGCTCCGGTTTCCTCCCACAGTCCAAAGATGTGCACGTTAGGTGGAATGCTAAATTGCCCCTTAGTGTCCAGGCACGGTAGCACAGTGGTTAGCACTGCTGCTTCACAGCTCCAGGGTCCTGGGTTCGATGCTCGGGTCACTGTCTGTGTGGAGTTTGCACATTCTCCTTGTGTCTGCGTGGGTTTCCTCCGGGTGCTCCGGTTTCCTCCCACAGTCCAAAGATGTGCGGGTTAGGTTGATTGGCCAGGTTAAAAAAATTGCCCCTTAGAGTCCTGGCATGTGTAGGTTAGAGGGATTAGCGGGTAAAATATGTGGGGGTAGGGCCTGGGTGGGATTGTGGTCGGTGCAGACTCGATGGGCCGAATGGCCTCCTTCTGCACTGTAGGGTTTCTATGATTTCTATGTGTAGGTTAGGTGGATTAGACATGGTGAGGGGAGAGGGCCTGGGTTGGATACTCTTGTAAAGTCGGTGCAGACTCTATGGGCCAAATGGCCTCCTTCTGCACTGTTGGGATTCTATGGTTCTATCAGCATATGCGTGGAAGCTTGATGCCAAAAAGTGACTTGGGTATTGGAAAGAGGTAAAAGCCAGCGTTTGGGTGATAGGAGGAGAAACCAATCCACAAGTTGTGTTGCTGACTTAGAGCAAGCAGGTTTCCAGCAAAGTGAGGGTGGTTGAAAAGGGCACTGTGGTTGAACAGGTCATGTTAAGAGCTGCAGAGAGATTAGGGAATTTGAAGGCAGAATAACACACAGGTTAAGCAAGATTGAGTGCCAATGTCATTCAAACTTTGGAGAGGAACAGAAAGTTGGAGACAGCACTAAAGGACAGAAAAGTTGGGTTTTTAGAGAAGGGTGATAGTGGTTTTGAAGGGCAGCTGCAGGTCATGACACATACACCATGGTGATGCTAGTGATTTGTCGCAATGACATCTATGACAAATCCCATTATATTCATAACCTATCATGACAATCATGATTTTCTTCCCCAAGGAGGTTAAAAGTATTTTTTTTTGTGCAAGGATTTTAACAAATTAAGGATACTTTGTAATTTCCTATAATCATTTTTAAAAAGAGCAGGTGCAGGGTCCCTGCAGGGGTGGCATGGTGGCACAGTGGTTAGCACTGCTGCCTCACAACACTAGGGACCCGGGTTCGCTTCCCGGCTTGGGTCATTGTCTGTGTGGAGTCTACACACTCTCCCTGTGCCTGCGTGGGTTTCCTCCGAGTGCTCCGGTTTCCCCCTTCACAATCCAAAAGACGTGCTGGTTAGGTGCATTGGCCGTGCTAAATTCTCCCTCAGTGTACCCGAACAGGCACCGGAGTGTGGCGACTAGGGGATTTTCACAGTAACTTCATTGCAGTGTGAATGTAAGCCTACTAGTGACTAATAAATAAACTTTACTTTTTACTTTTTAACAGTGTGCATTGTTAATCGCAATCCAGAATAGATATGTATTTGTGCCCTTTAGTTTTTCATTCAAACACATTCAACAGGCCAAGTTCAAAGCAGCAAGCATTTTATCATGATTTTCAGAATCTAATTAACTTTAATTAATAGGAACTTAGTTTGTTCAATATCACTGTTATAAATTAGTGATTTTTTGTATTTGCTGGAAATGAAACACATTTGTCAGTGATTCTACTTTTTAATGGCAATGATTTATGCTCAAATCAGTTTAAAATTACTGTGATATGTGATTTGAATCTATTGCTACTGGAAATGCATTAACAATAGGGAGAAAATGTCAGCACCACTTTCTCATCCACTATATCCCGTTATAAACATGGAGGATGTAGTTCTCTGGAAATGTCAGAAGTACACAGAACTGCTTCTCTCAGTAACTCTTTGCGATTTAGATTTAAGTTCTCTTAAAACTGTGGCAAACCATCTTTTATTTTTCTGCTAGTGGAGAGAATAAAAGGCAAGCGATATGAAACTTATGTGGCATATGCATCTTTATATTCTACAAAGAATGCTATTCTTGGATATCACAAGAACTGTTTGTTTCCCACTTGTTGCTACATTGAAGATGGCTTATTTAAAACCTTATTTTTCACATGCCAGCTCCCAAGCTGTAACATGTGGACTTGTAAACTTGTACATCAAACTGATAGGCAGGGCTTCCTCTGTGATTTTTCAGTGCACAGTGAAAGCTCCTTTTTAAAAATTATGCGCAATTTTAAGTGTGGGCTTTTCATGGATTTTCTTTTTAGAAACCGAGAATTATATTTCAAACTCATTAGTTATATTCTGAGTGTGCTATCTGGGAAACTATTTCTGTTCTGAAGGGAGGGAAGTTTTTTTCAGAGCACTGGAATTCAAATGGCATCATGCAGTGAGGAGATGTGGATATTAAGTATCGCTGCCACTCTGTCATAAGCCAGAGTAGAAAACTGGTGAAGGTTGAATTTCATGAAAGGAACCAAACAAACTTTCCTGCAAATGCATTACTTTTTTTGGTGCATATACAGTTTAAAAGAAAATTAATTTGGAAAAAACGTGGAATGTAAGATTATTTAAAAGTAATAAAATCCTTAACATTTTGTATTACTTTTCATTAGGTCATTAGTTTTAATATGATAGCCATTTTTTAAACCAGCACAAGTTATTGTGGTTAAAGTTTGTTTTCTTTTAACTGTTAGATTTCCAAATATTCTAACTGAGCATTTTTAAAACTGATACAAAAGCTTGATAAGCCAAGTAGGCAGACTATGGCCATGTGATAGGTTCATGTGATTGTAGATTACCTGCCAGAGTTACCATTCTTGTAAAGAATCAGTAACAAATGTAATTGTGGTATATGTCAGTTCTTTTCAACATCCTCCACACATCATATCATGGAAAAATCACCCTGGGCAGTTGTACTTTAAATGATTTTTCAAAGTTGGGACATTGTCCAAGTTGTCATGCCCACTCCTGCGGACTGTAATGGCTGCTTCCCCATTCAATCATAGCAAGGATTAGAAGGCATACCTCTGCCTGTCTCTCCATGGGCCTTGGTCGTTTTCCTCTTATGTTTGAAAACAAAATCATTTCTGGTAAACACAGCAGGTGATGTGGTGATGAACATATCTGGTACATGCAGACTAGAAAGATCCTTGGTGATCTCGCACAGGCTACATTTGAGGCAAAGGAATAAGCCAGGGAGGGGAAAAGCTAACTAACTGTGGTTCCTAATCCTGATGGCCTCACAGTGACTTCCATTAATAGGTGAATTTGTATGCGCATCAATTGGATGCTTGGACTTCACTATCATGCAACCTGCCCCAATGAGTTCCTAAGGATAGATGTGAAAAGGACCGCAAAAGTGACTGCTGGCACCCATGAACCCATCTCTTGACATGTCATTGTTGCTGGAGAATGGATTTAAATACTGTTCCAAGAGCAGCCAAACCTTTGCAGTCCCTTGGTGGGTCTTGCTGCCGAATCATGTTAGGCTTTGTGATAAATTTGATCCTCACCTTATGGCTAATTGACCTGATGATAATGCCTTTACCCTAGACCAGGTGGATCACGAGGGTTAGACAGGAGATCTTAAGCTTCAGCTCCCATACTCGCACCCAAAGCCCCATTTTGCCAATATGAGACTTCATTAGTAACAATTCTAGTCAGTGTTAATAAATAGAAAGAAACGACCCATGGTGACAATCAGTGCCAAATGCTTCCCTGAGGTAAATGCTGAGAATCATCTTTCCAATTGCTGTGATACCTACTGCAATGCTCTCTCCATGCTATTTGTCTCTCTACCATTGTGCTGCGTTGTTGACTGACAGAAGTATCTCTATCTGAGGAAAAACTTCCACGTGGTTGAGAATCACCTTGACTCATAGACTGCAGTGGTCCCTTAAATTGGATTGAAGACAATATTTATCCATCCAATTCTTGGACATTCAAGCTAACAGCTAACCCTGAAAATTCTATGGATCACCAACATCTGGGTCAGACAACAGGAAGAAGAGAACAAAGCCATGTATTTGATTGTACTTGCAGAGGTCAACCCATCTCCCTTCTTGATATCTTCAGTTCATGGATTCAAAGTCTCCAAGCAGCTGCCTGCATACTTCTCTCTGACTTTGTTCCATAGCTTGTTAATGCCAACCTTGATAGATTTCATCTGAGCTGTAGGAGATTTAGAAGTAGATGGAAATGACATCTTGGTCCTAGACAAGATAGACCAAATGGAGGTAGACAGCAGTTATTTCAGTTAGTCCCAACATGACGGCACTTACGCTCAGAATCCAAATGCTCTTCACTGGGCTGGGAGACTAAATTGTAAGAAATATGGGTTGGAACATTTAGAACATAAAAGATTAGTCTATTTAGTCCTTTAAAGCTCTTTAATTCTCCTTTGTTTGTGCCAAGTGTTACCTGAATGTCCTAAATGTTTTGCCAATGTGATCTCCCTGGCAAGTTCAGGGGTCCCATGAAAGTTTAGGATGTAGATTTATACCCGAGAGTGTCTCATGCTGAATTTATGCTCTTAATAATTTTAACTTTGGGAAAAGCTTCTAGGGCTAGACAGCCATAATAACAGGTGGATGTAACAAGCAGGTTCGTAAACATGTTGCCCAGAATTTTGCTACATTGATCACAGTTTCTCTTAGACTGTAGGGAAAAAGTCATTTCACCATCTTCTGATGAAAGTGGGAAACCTGATCGCAAGGCACATAATGATGAGGGTGCCCAGCAACCTATTGTTATTAATTCATCCAGAAGAACCCCATAGTTCAGAACTTTAAATGTATTCAGCAGAGATTTTGCCAAAAATTCTTGGGGCAAACTGACCTCCCATCCACAGGTTAAATCACCCCTCCTTTGACTTCCTCTTGACCTGGAACCAACACATATTCTAATCTTGCACTAAGTTCACCACAACCAGTTATCAGGAATTATATTTCAAGCAGGCCCGCTCCGTTACTTACACAACGTTCAGTGTCTACTCCTGGTCCATTCATCTTGAGAGATTGCATGTTGCCTTTGCCAGCAGAAATCCGTGATGAAGCAGGTTCCAAACTGATTTCAATCATGTCAGCTAATGGAGCTCAGGATATGATATTGTCATCGGAGAGTTTCCCTGAAGCCGTGCCTTTAATAACAGATGCCCTCATACAAGACGACAGAGCACAGAAATCTTGAACTCAACCCTGCTGGCCTCCCAAATGGATTCTAACTTTGAATGGTACTGTTGACTTCCCATCTGCCTTGTGCTTAAATTGGACAACATGACCTTGGGTAAATGGGATGAACACTGATCACATCTGGAGGTGGCATTTATTGTTCCCTGGCCTCGGAAATATGTTACAATGACATGAAAGTGGACCACAGCCAGACACCGAATGAGAAGGACACCCAGTGCCGTTGGATATGTTTTTTAGGACACATATCTACCAAAGGATTTCCTTCCATTATCAGAGAATCTATCAACTGTTTTTGTTCAAGCACAAGCAAAGTTGGAGGCTGGATGAACTCTAGTGTAAACAAGTGTTCCTGCAAACTATCCCTCATGAATTTTGGGTATAAGTAACTGATGCGGGAATTATTCGACTGACCACACACAATCCACATTATGGACTGCACCCATTTAATCGGCAACATTTTTGAGAAGCTTCCTCTCATCATCAAAAGGTAACTTAAGGAGACCTCCAGAATATCATATCTAACTTTACAATCCCCATCGTTAATCTTTGACCAGTTGCATTTCCATGACTCTCAACAAATCAAGAACCATTTTATCCAACATTCAGTTACTTATCCATGTAACTCTCAATCCCATTCCTAACCGCATACCCATCCAATCCTGTTTTAAAAAAATTTTTATTAATCAACATTCTATTAACAGCTTTAACTGCGAGCCATTCCTGAAGATCCTTTGTTCCTTCGGGATTGAAGGAAGGAATACTTTGAGTCTTGACTTGGAAGTTGTGTGTTCTAATCTTTATGCCAAATTCAGCCTTTTGTCTCCATTATCCATTCTTCTTGACTTTCTAAAAATCCAGACGATCTCTCCTGAACCCTATCCAATATACAGTCATATGGAATTAAATTTAGGGTGCCAACAATTAAACAAATAGTATAAATGTGGCTTTACTAAAGATTAAATTAATCTCCTTTAGTTTCAGTTCCTTGCAGTACATTCCAGTTCATTATTCCAAAAGAGAAAACGCTGGAAAATCTCAGGTCTGGCAGCATCTGTAAGGAAAGAAAAGAGCTGACGTTTTGAGTCCATATGATCTTTTATCAAAGCTTTGACTCGAAACGTCAGCTCTTTTCTCTCCTTACAGATGCTGCCAGACCTGAGATTTTCCAGCGTTTTCTCTTTTGGTTTCAGATTCCAGCATCCGCAGTATTTTGCTTTTATCCAGTTCATCATTCATCTTGTTGATGAATTCTTCATATTGACTGGGTAATGTGAATGAAAAGTGAATATCCCTACTCTATTTTTAAAATCCTTTCATAGAGTCATAGAGGGTTACAGCATGGAAACAAGCCCTTTGGCCCAACTTGTCCATGTCGCCCTTTTTTTTAAACCACTAAGCCAGTCCTAATTGCCCGCATTTGGCCCATATCCCTCTATACCCATCTTACCCATGTAACTGTCTAAATGCTTTTTAAAAGACAAAATTGTAGCCGCCTCTACTACTACCTCTGGCAGCTTGTTCCAGACACCACCCTCTGTGTGAAAAAATTGCCCCTCTGGGCCCTTTCGTATCTTTCCCCTCTCACCTTAAACCAATGCCCTCTAGTTTTAGACTCCCCTACCTTTGGGAAAATATATTGACTATCTAACTGACCTATAACCCTCATTATTTTATAGACCTTTATAAGGTCATCCTAAGTCTCCGACTCTCCAGGGAAAAAAGTCCCGGTCTATCCAGCCTCTCCTTATAGCTCAAAACATCAAGTCCCAGTTTCAGTTCAAGTTTCGAGTTCTGCGTATTTACACTAATTCTGTACCCAATTCCCACAAATGCGCATAACCTTACATTTACACTAAAATCTGTTGCATTAGTCACATCTACTTAGTTGGCCCTAATTGTACTCGATATTAAAATGGCATTATCACCAAATGTGTTAGAGATGTTCCTCATATCTTCTCGGTATCGTATTAACAAATAAGAAACCCGGCCCATACTCAAATGGTATGAACACAGGCGACAGAAAGCAGAGCCAATAATTAACTGACCACTTTGACCAGGCACCTGTATAAATCCCTTTGTCAGAGTTTTGTGATTTTACAAACTAACTTTCTACTAGAAACACCGTCTTCAATTTAAGCATGTACTTTGTTAATCATTGTATATAGTACCTCCCACCCCTCATATTGCAGAAGGATGCCTTTTGTTCACTGTCTATCTCGTTTTTTCATTTGAACGTGGAAAGCTGCTGCTTGATGTGAGAAGCAAGTTTTTTTAGAACAAGACCTTGCTTCCTGAAAATTTACTTTTTATTCTCTATTGCTTCAACAGCCTGTACTATTAAGTGAAAGAGGTCTGACTATTAACATTTAATATCTCTTGATATCTTGAGTATCTTCAATACCTCGCATTTTTTATGGGGAATTATATTTTCACCACTGTACTCGATTTGCTTGTTCACTTGGCATTCTCACAAGGTCAAAGTTTTATTATGAAAAACTGCATTCCTCTCCATTGTTGAATCTGCACACTCCTCTTTCTTTACTGTCCAAGGGTTATGAATCATGGCTCCATAATGCCATGACATTACAAAGGGGCAAGAAGAGGAGCCAGGCAGCAAGAACTGCCACAGCTGGTCCAGGGATTGAACCCATGTCATTGGCATTATTAAGTGCGCACAATTAACTGAGCTAACCAGCTCCTTTTTTGTGCTCCTCAAGCATTAGTTACTGAACAGCATTGTTTTCTTTGACACTGGCCAGACAGGGCTGTGGGTCCCATCCTAGATTCTTTCCAAAGATCATCTCACGTTGTCACCTGAAGCAGGACACATTGCACTTTCATCTGCTCCGTCATAGGAACAGGAGTACAATAGGCCTTTCGGCCTTTTACCCTGTCAAATTTAAAACATCACGATTCGTTCATCTCGGCTTTTGATACTCGAGGGATTGCCAGTTAAGTTTATGCAATTTACCCTCCTATCTTAATCCTTGGTGTCATTCTAGTGGAATCAGTGCTGCACCCCCCCAAGATCTAATTCCTGAACTGAAATCTCCAAAAAACAATGTAGTACCCAAATCTGGTCTCTGACCATGGCTGTATAAAATGGAGCATAATTTTCTCTTTTTTTGCATTCCCGTTATTTTGAGATATTGAAAACAATATTTAATCTGCCTCTTTGATTTTTAGAACCATAGAACCATAGAAAATTACAGCTCAGAAACAGGCCTTTTGGCCCTTCTTGTCTGTGCCGAACCGTTTTATGCCTAGTCCCACTGACCTTCACTTGGACCATATCCCTCCACACCCCTCTCATCCATGAACCCGTCCAAGTTTTTCTTAAATGTTAAAAGTGACCCCGCATTTACCACTTTATCCGGCAGCTCATTCCACACTCCCACCACTCTCTGCGTGAAGAAGCCCCCCCTAATATTCCCTCTAAACTTTTCTCCATTCACCCTTAACCCATGCCCTCTGGTTTTTTTCTCCCCTAGCCTCAGCGGAAAAAGCCTGCTTGCATTCACTCTATCTATACCCATCAAAATCTTATACACCTCTATCAAATCTCCCCTCAATCTTCTACGCTCCAGGGAATAAAGTCCCAACCTATTCAATCTCTCTCTGTAACTCAGCTTCTCAAGTCCCGGCAACATCCTTGTGAACCTTCTCTGCACTCTTTCAATCTTATTTACATCCTTCCTGTAACTAGGTGACCAAAACTGTACACAATACTCCAAATTCGGCCTCACCAATGCCTTATATAACCTTACCATAACACTCCAACTTTTATACTCGATACTCCGATTTATAGAGGCCAATGTACCAAAGGCACTCTTTACGACCCTATCCACCTGTGACGTCACTTTTAGGGAATTTTGTACCTGTATTCCCAGATCCCTCTGTTCAACTGCACTCTTCAGAGTCCTACCATTTACCCTGTACGTTCTTCTTTGGTTTGTCCTTCCAAAGTGCGATATCTCACACTTGTCTGCGTTAAATTCCATTTGCCATTTTTCAGCCCATTTTTCTAGTTGGTCCAAATCCCTCTGCAAGCTTTGAAAACCTTCCTCACTGTCCACTACACCTCCAATCTTTGTATCATCAGCAAACTTGCTGATCCAATTGACCACATTATCATCCAGATCATTGATATAGATGACAAACAACAATGGACCCAACACCGATCCCTGCGGCACACCACTAGTCACAGGCCTCCACTCAGAGAAGCAATCCTCCACAACCACTCTCTGACTTCTTCCATTGAGCCAGTGTCTTATCCAATTTACTACCTCCTCATGTATACCTAGCGACTGAACCTTCCTAACTAACCTCCCATGAGGGACCTTGTCAAAGGCCTTGCTGAAATCCAGGTAGACAACATCCACCGCCTTCCCTTCATCCACTTTCCTGGTAACCTCCTCGAAAAACTCTAATAGATTGGTCAAACTTGACCTACCACGCACAAAGCCATGTTGACTCTCCCTAATAAGTCCCTGTCTATCCAAATATTTGTAGATCCTATCCCTTATCACACCTTCCAATAACTTGCCCACCGCCGACGTCAAACTTACTGGCCGATAATTTCCCGGATTTCTTTTGGAACCTTTTTTAAACAACGGAACAACATGAGCCACCCTCCAATCATCCGGCACCTCCCCCGTGAATACTGACATTTTAAATATGTCTGCCAGGGCCCCTGCTAGTTCAACACTATCTTCCCTCAAGGTCCGTGGGAATACCCTGTCCGGTCCTGGGGATTTATCCACTCTGATTTGCCTCAAGACAGCTGTTTGCTAATCTTTGTGTATGTCGGCACTCAAATCCCTTTTCTCCTTGGAATTTCTAGTTTCTCACCGTTTAGTAAATACTCTGACTTGTCTTGGGCCCAAACTGGATGACCACACTTCCCCAGTTGAATTCTATTTGCCAGCTCAGTTAATCCGTCTCTGTCCCCTTTGTAACTTCTTGCTCCCACCTGCACTACTGGCTGTGCCACACAACTTAGTGTCATCTAAACTGGATCTGTATTTTCTATTGCCATGTCCAGTAGACATTCTTCACCTGGACCTAGTCAATCAGCGTTATCAGGCTCATGTTTCATCAGGTTAAGGTCTCTGGCTTCTCAGTGATTCTGTAACTTCAGATGCCTTGGAATATGATCCATCAAATATTCCTTCCTGCACAGTCCTCAACTTGACCATCTTTTCCTAAAACGTGACAGCAATTGGCAAACTGTTTTACAGGTCATGCCTTTGCCCTGTATTACTACTTAAATTGAAACACTTGGGGAAGACTTCTCAGGAGCTTTAAAGATCCAACCCTGTGCCATACTTATGAGGCTTGGCAAAACAGGACACCATCTCTTCCACCTTTGTTCTTAGTCGCTCTCTGTGTAATTCAAGCCACTTTCCTTTTGGAAGGGCAAGTGAGGATTTCTCCCTCTTTATAACCTTGGTCCCAGACATTCGACATCCTTACTTTGCTTGTTTCCGTTGCCTTTCTTTGAGGTGTACGTCACCTTAACTGTTGTCGAGACTCTTGAGTCTTTTCATTTGTTTTTGAAGTTAAGCAAGCCCAGCACTGTACTGCCGAAGGTGTTGTTTGGTTTTACAAGCCTGCATGAGTTTTCACACTATAAAACTGAGAAGAACATGATGTGCATCGTTTGGCTGCTGAAGTTCCCATGGGAATGAACCTAAATTATGGACCTTCTGTGGTTGGTTCATTCTTGGACCACATTCATCGTGATAAATTTATGCGATGGATTACAGTAAGTACTGCTAATATTTTATAGCCTTTCTGTTCATTGCTACACCGAAAGTCTCGGCTGTAACCCACGTATATTGTAGTTTTGTTTTTAATTACAAAATACAAAACAAAAAAGCTCTCAAATTGTGATTGAAATAATATCCGGTGTATAATAACTCGTAAAAGTAAGGACTGCAGACTGAGGCACCTGATCACTTTTCTGTTGAGCCATCAACATTGCCCTTCACCTGGCAAGGCCTCTTATCAATTTCAAAGGCTTGTGTCCAGCTATTTACTTTTCTTCAGATATGAGGAGAAGGATGCAGTTGTACCCCTTGCACCACGGCCAGCAAGGAACAGATAATTCACCTCCAATCCTACCTGAAGGCAGTGCCTCACGGCTGGGTTACAGCTGTGGTAAGGTTCCACAGGTGCCAACAGCCCGATGGAACTTCACTCCTGCCAACTGGTCCATGAAAGAATGTTGGTACTGAACGGCTTGGAGAGGGCCACAGTCTGCTTGGCAAGCTGAATGCAGATGTAATAGTGGTTGTTTTGAGAATGAGGGGTGGGGTGGGGAAGTGATTCTAGCAATAGATTTATTTTAAAAAAGCTTGGTTGTGGGAAGAGAAGCGAAAGAGTAATAAAGACACTAATTTGTAAATTTCGTGTTGAAACTGAACAAAATAACAATCTGAAGAAAAATTTTAGAGCCCTCTATCTACAAGCTTCAAGTACATTTTAATACAAACTTCTATGCATCACATTTGTTTTTTGACTGCTTATAAAACAAAAACTATCCTCTAGTGTTGTGTTGACTTTTGATGTCTTGTGATTTAATGTTATTTGTTTAAAAAAAAAGAAAATTGGATTTTTTCTGTCTGGAATGTATTACAATTTTTCTCTTGCCATTTTTGTGTAAAATTTACAGAATCAGTGTTACATCCTGCGCTGCAAAGGTAATGTGCCATTACTCTAAGGCTGTCCTTATTTGCTCAATATGTTGATTTCTCTTGAAAACAAAATGTCTTTGCACTTTCTAAATCATTGTGGAGGGAGGGCAATGGGTCTCATGAAATCAAAAACATTTGTGATTCTTTTAACACCAAACGAGGGGAGCGAAAGGCGAGCGAGAGAGAATAGATTTTCCGTGAAAAAGACAATGCTCAAAACACTCGGGTCAAGCCGCATCTGTGCAAAGTGGTCATAGAATCCCTCCAGTGCAGAAGGAGGCCATTCAGCCCATCAAGCCTGCACTGACAACAATCCCACCTATCCCTGTAACCCCATGTATTTACCCTGCTAATACCCCTGATACTAATGGATAATTTAACATGGCAGATCCACCTAACCTGCACATCTTTGGACTGTGCGAGAAAACCGGAGCACCGGATTAACATTCTGGGCCAAAGATCTAGTGTCCTTTCATCTGTCAGTGACATCAACTCTACCTTCCTCTCTCTCCACAGATGCTGCCTGACCAGCTGAGTGTTTGCAGCATTCCTGTGTTTCAAAGCATATAACTGGTACAGTACAGGCACCACTGCCATTAAACGGCTAATGTGAAAGAGGAGACACTTGCTAACCAAAGTAAACTTGTCAGCATTCACCAAGACAGTCAACTGGGGAAAACCTGGTTTAAAGACAGTAGTCTGGGTTGCTGGCCTTAGCAGAGGCCATTCAGTTTATTTTTTGGAAACTGCTAGCTCTTAAAGGCTCCAATCAACAGCCAGTGTCGCTAGTGCAAGACTGGAGTCACGTTAAACCAGTCATTAACCCTTCAAAGTTATGTCAGGCCTGTGGTGGATTTATCAGGACCCTGTAAAAGTCCAATGTAAGACTGGTAACAGTCTGACCCTTTTTAATTCTTTCAGGGGATAGGGGGGACGCTGGTTAGACCGCCATTTATTGCCCATCACTAATTGTCCTTAAGGTGGTGATGAGCTGCCTTGAACTGCTACAGTCCACATGGTGTAGGTACGCTTACAGTGCTGTTGGGGGGGGGGGGGGGTCTTGCACCTATCACTAAGCTAATATGCTTCACTGCAATGGTAATTAACTTCATTTTGATATTTAATAATTGAAATTATTTTGATATGAGGGTAGATGGAGAGAAACTTTTCTCTGGTGGTGGTGTCCAAAAATTGAGGACATGAGCTTAAAATTAGGAGGAGGTATCTAGGCATGTCAGGAAATATTTCATCACACAAAGGGTAATGGAAATCTACAACTCTTTCTCACCCAAAACAAAACTTGAGGCTGGGCCAATTGATAACTTCAGTCATGAAATTGCCTACGAAAAATCTGTCAATGGTGTTAAGAGTAAAGGAATCGAGCAGGAAAGTTGCAGTCCAAATACAAATCAGCCACGGATCTAATTGAATGATCAAACAGGTTTGAGAGGCTGACTGGCCGCCTTTTGTTCCTATGTTTCCAAATATTCTTTCTGCAACGGATCTTATTCAAGGTTTCACAGCTTTATCTATTGTCATCTGGGCACAGACACTTCAATCCAAGAGCACGTTGAAGGCAATTAATAAGGTTTCATTTCCCCCACCCTGTCCCTCAGGTACAAGAGACACCGATCCAGTGAAATTAACAATTACTTTTGTTAAAGGTTTTGATCGGGACTTTGAGTTTCTGTCATCTGCAGCTGCTGAAAGCCACCTAACCTCATCAGATATGATTTCAGCATTTTAAAACTGCTATTGCTAAATCCTGCTACAATCATGCAAGTTAGTAAAAGCACAAACGGTTCTGGAGGAGCCTTCACCAAAGAAGGTACTGCACCTTTAATGCTTAGTACCAGGAATACAACTTCTGGCCCTAAACTTGACTATAAAAGCGGCCCTGTTGTAAATTTAACTTTATTTACTGCACTGGAGGAATTTATCATTAATCATCAAATTTTAACCTTGACCCAGACTTCTGCCCAGTGTTAACCCTAAACATGTATTAGAATATTATTTTTCTTGAATTACTTTCTCTAAACACAAGAACCAGAAAGAAGGGGTAATTTTGCAGCCTCTTGCATACATTCCAAGGAAAAATTAGCTTGTTGTTGTAAATGGCTTTCAAAATGGAAAAAGTGTTCCTTCTTATTGCAGGTATAATCTGGAATGTTCGCAGTCGACTTTGGATTAGAGTGTCTGTGACCTACTTTGTCAAATGATGAACACAATTTTAGGTGGTGTAATTGGAGTCAATTTAAGTAATCTAGGTGGCACATCCACATTGTTTAATAGCATTGACTCCAGGGATCATAATTCCTGTCTATTTTCAATATAGCAGAAAGAACAGCTGTGAAAGTCGCTCTGCAGTAGTTGTTGTTTTGAGGGGGGAGAGTGGGTGTTAATGAAGGTGATGTTCTAAAGCTCCACAATCCACTGTTCTGAATGCAAACTCTGTTTTCATATGAAATTTGTTGTGCATTACTAAAAGCTCTTGTGTCATTCTCGCTTGTTATGGATTCTTCATTTTTAAAACTACATGCTGCAGAAGGTTTCTCAATTCTAGATTACTTCCTACACTGTTAGCATCTGGAAATTTCTACAGTCACGGTCCAATTAATGTCATTTCTCTGCAATGTGCTCGGGGAAGGTTAGTGTTTTGGCCCTACGCCCATTTCAGGTTGCCTGTCCTTTCGATGCACGACTGGAACTGTATGCAATCTCCAAAACCCCTTCAACGGGTTCAATTAATGAATGTACAGGATGATGGCAACTTTATTTAATCATCAAAACCAGTCAATCGGAAAGAGTAATTGATTCCCTCTGTCTTGCCATTAGGTTTCCAGTGTAGCATTTTACTTTGGAAAGTTCATACTTGAACCCTTGCCATCTTTGGTAATCAATCATGCCCAATTGACTCTCAGTAAATTGAGTGTTATGGTATTTCTTGCTTATCCAGCAGGTGGAGCTCTTCTTTGAGCTGCACCGTTGTAATGTGATGGAGCTTACCTTGGGGACAGCTGGAGACACTTGTAGACACAATAATAGTCGTCTTATTTTCAGAAGGTCAAATTAAGTATATAACAGCAAATTTCCATTAATTTACTGAAGGAATATCTACATCTGCCCAGTTTGGTTGTCTTGCCAGTAACTAATTCACAGAAACAGATTCATGACTGATATATCATGGGACCTTCAGTAAATCACCAAAAAGCAAAGTGTGTTTTGTAAGATTGCAAAATGTGCCAGAAGTTAAACGTTGCAGTGTTGGGGTGGGGAAAACCTTGCAAAATATGTGAATTTAAAAACTGGGCATGATGAAAATTTAATTGTAACTAATTAAAGTGAGCAGTTTTTTTATTCCTCCCTGTACATCACCATTATACTTAAACTGCTGCAAGTTATAAAATGCATTGACCAATGTTTGAGCCAATACATGGCTAAAGCTTCCAAAAGAGCGTTTGTTCCTCAAAAGACCAAAATGTTTTAAATAACAGACTGTATTGGGTATTGATACAAATAGAATTGGGATAATTGAGGTCCACATCTTAAACACTCGCAGCACCACGGAAATATCCGAACCGTATAACACATGAACTTTTAAAATTGCCCCTCTTCCATAAGGAGTAGGTAGACCCTGTCAGCAGAAATAATTTGAGGGGCCACGGTAGGCAGTAATCACACATTAGAAACTAATCGGAAGGTTCACAAGTATCTTGTCAAATCACCAAATAAAATTCTCTGATGATTAAAGTATTTCACCAATAAGCGGGTGAAACATTTTTAAAAATTATTGCAGAGGCACCAGAACCAGGTGGTGTTTAGCCCCATTGCAAGAGGGGAATCTTACTCAATTTTCATTGGGACCTGGTAGGTGGGCATAAGATAACATTCAAATGTTTTTGTCGAAGTAGGGAAGGAGGTAGAAGAGGGGGAGGGGTAGCATTATTGGTCAGAGATTGTATCACAGTGTCAGAGAGGAGGTTTGATGAGGACTTATCTGTTGAGGTAGTATGGGCGGAGATTAGAAATAGGAGAGGAGAGGTCACCCTGTTGGGAGTCTTTTATAGACCTCCTAAAAGTTCTAGAGAGGTTGAGGAAAGGATTGCGGAGTCAATCCTGCTTAGGAGTGAAAGTAATAGGGCAATTGTTATGGGGGATTTTAACTTGACTAATATTGACTGGAATTGTTATAGCTCTAGCTCGTTAGAGGGGTCAGTTTTTGTTCAAAGCGTGCAGGAAGGTTTTTTGACTCAGTATGTAGACAGGCCAACTAGAGGTGAGGCTATATTGGATCTGGTGCTGGGAAATGAGCCAGACCAGGTGCTAGACTTGGAAGTTGGTGTGCATTTTGGTGATAGTGACCACAATTCGGTTACGTTCACCTTAGTGATGGAAAGGGATAGGCATGAACCTCGGGCCAGTGGTTTTAGCTGGGGGAAGGGTAATTATGAGGCTATTAGGAGAGAATTAGGAAACATAGGTTGGACTAGGAGATTACAGGGACTGGGAACGTCCGACATGTGGAGTTTTTTCAAGGAGCAGCTACTGCGAGTCTGTGATAGGTATGTCCCTGTCAGGCAAGGAGGAATTGGTAGGGCTAGGGAACCGTGGTGCACCAAAAAAGTTTCTTTGTTGGTTAAAAAGAAAAAGGAGGCTTATGTTCGGATGAGACGTGAGCACTCGGGTAGTGCACTAGAAAGCTTTAGATTGGCTAAGAGGGAGTTGAAGAGCGAGCTTAGAAGGGCTAAAAGGGGACATGAGAAGACTTTGGCGGATAGGGTTAAAGAGAATCCTAAGGCGTTCTATAGGTATGTCAAGAACAGAAGGTTGGTTAGGGCAAGTTTAGGGCCAGTTATAGATGGCAGAGGGAAGTTATGTGTGGAACCGGAGGAGATTGGTGAAGCATTGAACCAATATTTCTCTTCGGTGTTCACGCAAGGGGACATGAATGTAGCTGAGGAGGACACTGGGTTGCAGGGGAGTAGAATAGACAGTATTACAGTTGATAAGGAGGATGTGCAGGATATTCTGGAGGGTCTGAAAATAGATAAATCCCCTGGTCCGGATGGGATTTATCCAAGGATTCTCTGGGAGGCAAGAGAAGTGATTGCAGAGCCTCTGGCTCTGATCTTCAGGTCGTCGTTGGCCTCTGGTATAGTACCAGAAGATTGGAGGTTAGCGAATGTTGTCCCATTGTTTAAGAAGGGGAACAGAGACTTCCCCGGGAATTATAGACCGGTGAGTCTCACTTCTGTTGTCGGCAAGATGTTGGAAAAAATTATAAGGGATAGGATTTATAGTTATTTGGAGAGTAATGAATTGATAGGTGATAGTCAGCATGGTTTTGTGGCAGGTAGGTCGTGCCTTACTAACCTTATTGAGTTTTTTGAGAAAGTGACCAAGGAGGTGGATGGGGGCAAGGCAGTGGACGTGGTATATATGGATTTTAGTAAGGCGTTTGATAAGGTTCACCATGGTAGGCTTCTGCAGAAAATGCAGATGTATGGGATTGGGGGTGATCTAGGAAATTGGATCAGGAATTGGCTAGCGGATAGGAAACAGAGGGTGGTGGTTGATAGTAAATATTCATCATGGAGTGCGGTTACAAGTGGTGTACCTCAGGGATCTGTTTTGGGGCCACTGCTGTTTGTAATATTTATTAATGATCTGGATGAGGGTATAGTTGGGTGGATTAGCAAATTTGCTGATGACACCAAAGTCGGTGGTGTGGTAGACAGTGAGGAAGGGTGTCGTAGTTTGCAGGAAGACTTAGACAGGTTGCAAAGTTGGGCCGAGAGGTGGCGGATGGAGTTTAATGCGGAGAAGTGTGAGGTAATTCACTTTGGTAGGAATAACAGATGTGTTGAGTATAGGGCTAACGGGAGGACTTTGAATAGTGTGGAGGAGCAGAGGGATCTAGGTGTATGTGTGCATAGATCCCTGAAAGTTGGGAATCAAGTAGATAAGGTTGTTAAGAAGGCATATGGTGTCTTGGCGTTTATTGGTAGGGGGATTGAATTTAGGAGTCGTAGCGTTATGTTGCAACTGTACACAACTCTGGTGCGGCCGCACTTGGAGTACTGTGTGCAGTTCTGGTCCCCACATTACAGGAAGGATGTGGAGGCTTTGGAGAGGGTGCAGAGGAGGTTTACCAGGATGTTGCCTGGTATGGAGGGGAGATCCTATGAGGAGAGGCTGAGGGATTTGGGATTGTTTTCGCTGGAAAGGCGGCGGCTAAGAGGGGATCTTATTGAAACATATAAGATGATTAGAGGTTTAGATAGGGTGGATAGTGATAGCCTTTTTCCTCTGATGGAGAAATCCAGCACGAGGGGGCATGGCTTTAAATTGAGGGGGGGTAGTTATAGAACCGATGTCAGGGGTAGGTTCTTTACCCAGAGGGTGGTGAGGGATTGGAATGCCCTGCCAGCATCAGTAGTAAATGCGCCTAGTTTGGGGGCGTTTAAGAGATCCGTAGATAGGTTCATGGACGAAAAGAAATTGGTTTAGGTTGGAGGGTCACAGTTTGTTTTTTTTTTTAACTGGTCGGTGCAACATCGTGGGCCGAAGGGCCTGTTCTGCGCTGTAATGTTCTATGTTCTATGTTCTAACATTTGAGCTCCTGGATCAAGACCATAAGATATAGGAACAGAATTAGGCCACTCGGCCCATCGAGTCTGCTCCGCCATTCAGTCATGGCCGATATGATTCTCATCCCCGTTCTCCTGCCTTCTCCCCGTAACCCTTGATCCTCTTGTTGATGAAGAGCCTATCTATCTCTGTCTTAAAGACACTCAAAAGCAACCCCAACCCCCACACTCCCCCACACCCTGTCCTAAAGCTGAAAAAATCCATTCGAAATGGAACACAAGGCCATAACACGCCACTGCAAGAATTTGGGTCCCAGGACATTAATGGGCATTGAGTTAAACATAGGGAGGTCATCAGCCCAGTGCATGAAGAGAGTTTGTGTGTGACTGATTGACTTTTTGAAGGGCAGTTGTTTGAACTAACTATTTTTTCTTTTTCTTTCATATTTTTAAATATTCTTCCAAACCCATTAAAAATGATCCCTACCTCCTGTGCCTGAATTCGTGACACCCTTCCTATTATTTTTTTTTAAAAACCATCCTTCCCAAAAATGGATTCTTTCAACGGAACAGAACTACAAAGCCAGCTCCACATCTGGATGGGTAGGTCTCATTGTCGTTTTATTGAACAAAGATGTTTTAACTTAATTGCAGTGCACGTAACTTGTAGTCCAAACTGTTCTCTTTTAATCTGGAGGCCAAACTACACTGCTCTAACTCCAGTGCCAGCTAATGGTAGTGCTGTTGCTGCTGAGGCCTTTCTGGTTTATATGATGTGGTTTGCTTACTGTCTTACTCGGTTGAACTAACAGAATGGCTGACTGTTTTTGAAAGCAGATTCTTTTTGCCACGTGGAAAACCATGATCTGATGATCAGGCGTTCTGCAATTGAGTAACAACAATGTTAGCAGTGGGACTTATTGGGAATTGTCTGATTTAGCCTCTGGCTTTGCTGTAGTTGAAAACAAACAGTTAGTTCTACATCTGCTCTTGTGTATTAAAGTTATATATTTACTTGACCCGAAGTCTCTGTAGTCAGTTAGAAATTTGGTAGAACCATTTTTGATTGGTACTGCATCCCATCTCCAATGAGTTGATCAATCGACCTTGTGAAAACAAATTAACTTTATTCATCCCAGCCTTGCTAATATTAATCTATATTTGGTATGTGTTCTGTTGCTGTGCAGGAACCTTAATGCAAACTCCCGTTTTAACTCTGATTTTTAGTGTACATGTCGTCTTCGGTCAAGTAATAACTGGCTTTGACGCCATCAAGGAAATAGAAAACTTGAAAACAGATGCTGCCAGCCGACCATATGCAGACGTTAGAATCATTGACTGTGGAGAGTTTGTCCCAAAGTCAGCAATGCATGGTGAGGTTTTTTTTATTGACCTAGATCTATTCAGAAAGGGAAGTTGTTACTGGTAATAGGTGCAATCTTTTACCGTACTGCCCTGACTTATCAGAACAATTTGGAGCTATTTTTATTCTTTCAAGGGATGTGGGCATTGTTGGCAGGGCCAGCATTTGTTGCCCATCCCTAATTTCCCTTGCACTGAGAGCTTGGCAGTTGAGACTCAACCACATTGCTGTGGGTCTGGAGTCACATATAAGCCAGACCAGGTAAGGACAGCAGATTTCCTTCCCTAAAGGAAATGACAATAGAGATTGGTTTCATGGTTACCATTACCCAAGACTAACTTTTAATTCCAGATTCATTAATTGAATTCAAATTTCACCAGCTGCTGTGGTGGGATTTGAACCCATGTCCCCAGAAAATTAGCCTGGGTCTCGAGTGCTAGTGACATTATCACTATGCCTCTGCCTACCCAGAGGTAGATAAGATTCGTAATAGTTTTAAAAAGCAGCGTATAAGATATGAACACACAAAATATGAGCAAAAGTAGATCATTTGGCCCTTGAGCCTGCTCCACCATTCAATAAGATCATGACTGATCCGTTTGTGTTTTGAATGTCACATTCCCATCTAAAGTAAAGGTTATTTATTAGCCACAAGTAAGGCTTGTGTTAACACGGCAATGAAGTTACTGTGAAATTCCCCTAGTCGCCACAGTTCGGCACCTATTTGGGTCAATGCACCTAACCAGCACGTCTGAAAGATTTTTATAAGATTAAGAGGGATAGCTCATCCATTGAGTCAGCATCGGTGTGATGAGCCAAATGCCTCCTCCATAGAACCATAAAATCCCTACTCTGCAGAAGAAGGCCATTCGCCCCATTGAGTCTGCACTGACTCTGAAAGAGCATCTTACTCTCCCAGCCTTTACCTGTAGCCCTGTGCATTTAGCATGGCCAGTCCACCTAACCAGCACATAAATAACATAAGAACGTAAGAACTAGAAGCAGGAGTAGGCCATCTGGCCCCTTGAGCCTGCTCCGCCATTCAATAAGATCATGGCTGATCTTTCAATGGACTCAGCTCCACTAACCCGCCCGCTCACCATAACCCTTAATTCTTTTACTGTTCAAAAATTTATCTATCCTTGCCTTAAAAACATTCAATGAGACTTTGGACTGAGGGGGGAAACCGGAGCACCCGGAGGAAACCCACTCAGACACTGGGAGAATATGTAAACTCCGCACCGACAGTGACCCAAGGCCAGAGTCGAACCTGGTCTGTGGCACTGAGGCAGCAGTGGTGGCCTGTGCTGTAAAGTTCTGGTTTTACAATTCTGAAGAAGACCTTCCATGGTGAACGGCCACGGAATGTTCAAAGGTCTTTGCACACTGTTTTGCCCCGTGTCCCCTACGTTTCCTCTGCTAGAATGTAAGTTTTTTTCAAAGTTTATTTATTAGTGTCACAAGTAGGCTTACATTAACACTGCAATGAAGGTACTGTGAAAATCCCCCAGTTGCCACACTCCAGCACCTGTTCAGGTACACAAAGGGGTAATTTACCATGGCCAATCAACCTAACCAGCACATCTTTGGACTGTGGGAGGAAACTGGAGCACCCGGAGGAAACCCACGCAGACACGGGGCGAACGTGCAAACTCCATGCAGACCCCCAAGTCGGGAATATAGGCAGAGCACTACGCCACCGTGCCGCCCCATCTTGAGAACAAGATGCTGATCTGTATGTGTTTACTGTGCTGGTTTTCTCTTCTCCCTGTGCTTTACTGGAATAGCATTCCACAATTGTGTTACTTTAACTCAGCCAGGATGCTGATATTAAAATGTGAGCCTGTGAGTATTCACAGTTCCTTTGACATTGGAGCAGCACTGGCTTCACCAAGTGTTCGCATGTAAGGAGCCACCTATGGCGACCAACAAGCAGCGTCTCTGACTGAGTTTTTGTTTTTGTTCCCAATCCCTGTCCTTTCCCAATTATATTCAATCCCTAAATTAATTGCTGTTGAAAGAGATGCCTTCAGATTGGCAGCTGCGATCAGAAGAGTGAAATGGTCTTTAATAAATAAGTTTGAAACACTGGAGGTGCAATGAGCACCTGTCTATCTAGTATACAGAGGTGCAGATTACATGGGGCAGTTCTTTATATCTCCCATTTTTCAGTGACCGAACGCAAGAAAAAAGTCGCTGCCTCCTACTCCTCGCACGAATCCGAGACTAGCTCCGATTCTTCGACATCTTCCAAGTCCTCAGAGTCTGAGACGGAGACAGAAAAGGAAAGAGAAAGGAGAAGGAAACGGAAAAGGAAGATGAGAAGCAAACATTCAAAAAGACGGAAAGAAAGCAGGAGCAAAAAGAGAAAAATATCTTCCAGCCAGAAGAGGTGCAGTAAAATCTTTACAGCCATTCTATAATCCATGTATATGTGTATTTTTTAATTGAATTACATTGGAGTAATTTCCTAGCTGATATTTCTCTCTAGCCTGGGAAGTTGAGCTGTGTTTATACCAGCTGTTTCAGTGCAGCTTTTAATGCTGTATTCCTTTAAAATCAACAATTAGTTGAAATAGGAGGATTTGTCCCACTTGTGAGCGTCAACTATCGTCTTTTCATAATTTGAATGGTTTGTATAGGGTGACCATGTGTTGTGAGTGGCTTCAAGCAAGACTTCACCAGAGAAAATAATACAGACTGAAACAGAGTGCATTGCTGAGGTACTGCTGCATTATTGAAGGTGCCAGCCTTCAGATGAAGTGCAATATTTCCAGTCTTTTCCAGTGATTCAAATGCATGTTAAAACTTCCCCAACACGGTTAAAAGGAGAGTTTTCCTGGTGTCAAAATGGGCAGCACAGTGGTTAACACCGCTGCCTCACAGCGTCAGGGATCTGGGTTCAATTCCAGCCTTGGGTCACTGTCTGTGTGGAGGCTGTACGTTCTCCCCGTGTCTGCGTGGGTTTCCTCCGGGTGCTCCGGTTTCCTCCCACAGCCCAGAGATGTGCGGGTTAGGTTGATTGGCTGTGATAAATTGTCCATTAGTGTCTTAGGTTAAAGGAAGGTTAGGGGAATTAACGGGTAAGTATGTGGAGTTACAGGGATAGGGCCCAGGTGAGATGCTCTGTCAGAGAGTCGGTGCAGACTCGATGGGCCGAATGGCCTCCTGCGCTATAGGGATTCTATGACATATCTTGCTCAGTCAGTTAGCTGTCCATCAATCCCATTGCTGGCTGTTGGAGCTTGTTTTCTGACAGCGACTGCTCCCTAAAACCAGGGACTCCATTTCAAAGTATTGTATTTTATCTGAATAGATTTGAGGTACATTCAGATAAACTGCCATATGCAAGATTATTTCTTGCTCGTCTAAACCTGTGATAATGGTTCGGAATTCTGAGTTTTTTTTTATTGAAGAATAAATCTGCTCACAATATAGCTGAAATAATTCATAAAATCCCTACAGTGCAGCAGAAGGCCATTCGGCCCATTGAGTCCATACCGACGACAATCCCACCCATAACCCCATGTATTTACCCCGCTAATCTCTCTAACTTACGTATCCCAGGACACTCGGGCAATTTAGCACGGCCAATGCACCTAACCCGCACATCTTTGGACTGTGGTGTGTTGCACCAAGAGCATCTCAGCTGAGGTGATGATGGAAATGGTGAGCTACGACAGTGAAGGAGGAGATGTTCTGAAAAGAAGAGAAATTATGTTCACTCGGAGAGAACCTTGGTTCGACCACACTTGAACCTGTTCGACCAAACTGTTTCTGCACTTTAGATACCAAGTAATGCTACCATGTTTGCAATGCAGTAGAGGTGGCGCATCAGCTGCTGAGTTTCATTGGAATGAGGCTTTCGGAAGGACATTCTAGCAAGAAAATATTATGCAATTAAATACACATTTTTATTTAGCACCATATCATGGCAAACTGTGCCATAGCTCTTGTTACCATGAGGTTTGAGGTAGACCTGTTGCAGGTCATGGGGCAGGAGAGAAGAGAGTCTTAACTATAAAAAGAACAAACAATTTATTGCCTGTGTTTTTTCCATTCAAATGTGACATCAATTCTTAATCGAGAAGTCCCATCTTATATCCTTAGAACAAAAGCAAAGTACTCCAGATTCTGGGAATCTGAAAGCTATTCCATGCTCCAAATTCCCCTGTGTTCATCATATCTGTTCTGACGAGCTATCTTCTGTACTGGTGTTTACAATGGACTTTCCCCTCTCTTCACTCCAAGGTTCCCTTCCACCCGTGGTTCACAGGGCCCTCATTCTGTTTCCTGCACTTTGCCCTCCCTCCAAGAACACTTGGAATACTGTGTACAGTTCTGGTCACCCTATTATAGAAAGAATGTTATCAAACTAGAAAAAGTGCAGAAAAGATTTACTAGGATGCTACCGGGACTTGATGGTTTGAGTCACAAGGAGAGGCTGGATAGACTGGGACTTTTTTCTCTGGAGCGTAGAAGGCTGAGGGGTGATCTTATCGCGGTCTATAAAATAATGAGGGGCACAGATCAGTTAGATAGTCAATATCTTTTCCCAAAGGTAGGGGAGTCTAAAACTAGAGGGCATAGGTTTAAGATGAGAGGGGAGAGATACAAAAGTATCCAGAGAGGCAATTTTTTCACACAGGGTGGTGAGTGTCTGGAACAAGCTGCCAGAGGTAATAGTAGAGGCGGGTACAATTTTGGCTTTTAAAAAGCATTTGGACAATTACATGGGTACGATGGGTACTGAGGGATATGGGCCAAATGCAGGCAATTGAGATTAGCTTAGGGGTTTTTTAAAAAAAAAGGGCGGCATGGACAAGTTGGGCCGAAGAGCCTGTTTCCATGCTGCAAACCTCTATGACTCTAACTACAATAGGATTCCTCGTGTCCTCATCTTCACTCCATCAGCCTCCACTTTGAATGGATCATCATCTGCCTTTTTTCATCACTGTGTGTAATTCCACCACAAAACATGAATTCCCTTTCCTTCCAGCATTTGAAAGAGCCTGTTTCCTCTGCAACACCCTGGTCCTCTGCATTTCCCCTGACACCACCTACTCACCCATGGCAACTTCCAATCCTCAACACCTGCCAGGACACAGCAGGCTGCTTGATTGACACCTCATCAACCACCTTACACACTCACTTCCGTCACCGCCTATACACAGTGTCAGCAGTGTGTACCATTATCAAGATGCACTGCAGCAACTCACCCAAGACTCTTTCAACAGCACCATCCAGACCCAAGGCCTCTCATCTAGAAGAAAAAGAGCAGCAGAATACCACCAACTTCCCTTCTGAGCCGCACCATCCTGGCTTAGAAATATATTGCCACTGTTGGGTCAAAATCCTGGAAAACCCTTCCTAACAGCACTGTGGGTGTACCTGCACCAGATGGACTGCAGCGGTTCAAGAATACGGATCACCATCACCCGCTCACGGGTAATTAGGGATGGGCAAGAAATGCTGGCTTACCAGTAACACTCGCATGCCATCAAAGAGATGGTTAAAAAGCGCAAGTGTGACACTTGTCCTTTTATCTTCTCCCGTTCCATTCTCCAGGACCACAAACACTTCAAGATGAAATAGAGATTTAATTATCCTTCTTTCAATATACTATACTGTAATAATTCCTCACTATGTAGTCCAGACATTAGGGAAACCCAACACAGATTCAGTGACCACTTTGCGGAGTGTCTCCATTCAGTCTGTAAGTATGAGTAAGCTTCCATTTTAATTCTCCATTCCTCTTCCACTCTGAAGTCTATGTCTTTGCCCTGTTCTGATGGAGCTCAACGTAAACTCAAGGAATTACACTTCATCTTTCGTTCAAGCACTTCACAGCTTTCTGGACTCAACAGGGAGTTTGATAATTTCCGATGAGCTCTGACCCCGTTTTTAATACAGCAGCTTTTGGTAATGATTCTGCTTTCCCATTCACACCACCTCGAGATCCATGTTTTGTTTCTTTACTCGTTCAATTACCATGCCCATTGATCTTGCATCTTCATCCCTTTTGTGATTCGGTCTCTCCTACCTTCCACCCAATCATGGATGTTGTATTTTATTCTTCCCCCTCTCCCCCACTCTATTTCCCTGTCTATTTTTTTTAGCTTAAAACCTCTCTCTCTCCCAGTTTTGATGAAAGGTGATTGAACTGAAACACTGTTTTTCTCTCTCCACAGCTGCTGAGAATTTCTAGCATTTTCCGTTTTCTATCCCTTAGTAATTTCCTGTAGATTTTTCTGTAACAACCCATTTGCTTCAAGAAACATTCATTTGTGGAGATAGTCACAGATTTAGTGCTAAGAGGAATCATAGCTTCAAATAGTGCACCGTTTTGATCGCTGTTTATTTTATTTATTCCTCTTGAAAATGTTCCCTGGGATGTATTTAAATGTACTTGTGTGTACCTGTTTACTGCTAACTCTTATGTGTTTCATGAGCTTCAGTCTGCTTTTCTTACTCCAGCAGCCACAATGGTGTGGGTGAAGAGGATGAAAAAGACAGAGAATCGAATCCAAAGCGGCAGAAACTGTCGGTGAGGCCCGAAGAGATTCCTCCAGTACCAGAGAACAGATTTCTGCTCAGACGGGATTTACCAAAACCAGATGCTGAACCGTGAGTGAAGTGTACAGGCGCTCCTTTAAATAGTACAATTATTTATTTTAAACAAATATTATTAACAAGTAAGACGTGTGGCGGAATGGTAGCGGGCAGAACACGGACTGTGTAAAGATCCATTGATCTCGGGCAGGATTTTCCGGTCTTGGGACGAGCGCGGCCGGAATACCCCGCCCATGATATTGCTTTGCATTAGTATGTGCTAACCTAACGTCCAAAGAACTTGGCACAATGAATTATAATTGGTGAACATGATTTACTCATTTATGTTTATTTAATTTATTAGCTGGAAGCATTCTTAATAAGAGTTTCCCAACCAGGAAAATGTTTCGATTTTCGCTCTCTTGTGCATGCAGCTAATCAGTAAAATGGAATCCGTTATCAAGGCAGTCGTATTAGAACATTTACATAGAAACTCATAATGCAGTCAAGCAGAATGAACGTTGTTTTATGAAAAGGAAATTGTGTTTAGCAGATTTGTTAGAGTTCTTTCAGGTCATAACAAGGAGGATGGATAAAAGGAAACCAGTAGATGTAGTGGGTTTGGATTTCCAAAGGGTATTTGATAAAGTGCCGCATAAAAGGGTACTGCAACAGATAAGTATTAATCTGTTGCAGTACCCTTTTATGACCATTTTGGCAGAATAGAAGAGCAGAGTATTACTTAAATTAGGAGAGACCGCACACTCTGCTCCCTGAGGGACCTGGGTGTCCTTATACACGAATCTCAGCCTGCCAGGTACAGTAAGTGTTAGGAAGGCAAATGAGTGTTGACTTTTATTGCCAACGGAATGGAAAATAAACATAGGGAAGTCTTGCTACAATTGTACAGGAAATTGGTGAGACCACACCTAGAATATTGTGTAGCTTTGGTCACTTTCTGGAAGGAGGGGCATACTTATATTAGAAGCAGCAGTTTATCAAAAGTTCACTCGGCCGATTCCTGGGGTAAGGGGTTTGTCTTGAGGAAAGATTGAGCATGTTGGGTCTATACTCATTGGAGTTTGGAAGAATTGCAGATGATCTTATTGAAACGTGCAATTCTGAGGGAAGCTTTAATGGGTAGATGCTGTCTCCTCACAAGGATATCTAGAAGCAGGGGACAACGTTTCAAAGAAAGAGCGCTCTCATTTACGACAAGAGATGAGCAGAAATTCCTTCTGAGGATTGTTAGTATTTAGAATTCTCTTCCTCAGAGAGCAATGAAGGCTTGGCCATTGATTATATTCAAGGCTGAGTTGGACAAATTTTTGATTGACAAGGGAGTTGAGGGTTATGGGAAGGAATTTCTTTCGCAAGATCACAAATATTTGGAAATCGTTACCCCAGAGACTTGTGGCAGCAGAGTCATTGAATATGTTCAAGTTGATGGATAGATTTTTGAACTCTAGAGTGGTCGAGTGTTATGAGGAACAGGAAAGAAAGTAGAGTTAAGGCCACAATCAGAGCAACAGTGATATTGAATGGAATGGGCTGAATCGTCTAGTCCTGCTCCTATTTCTTATGTTTTTATTGGAATGAACTGACATCAATTGATTCTGATCTACAGCAATTTATGGATCTATAGCAGCTTTGTTTAGGATCAAAAGCGATTTTAAATGAACGCATTTCTGTTGCTCTTGACATTGGGCTGGCACTAAAGGGAACATCACAATAGCTATAATTCTGTCTATGCAGTATTTTGGCTAATTAGTGTTCTCATTAAGTTTTGGCCTGCAACCATGGAATGTTGGTAATCACAAGAATCTTTAGAGGGAAACATAAAATATCATATTCCAATTGGAAACATAACCCATGCCAACAAACGCTCTCACCGTTCCTTTTGAATTTTCTTGTGCTTTGGTTTACTTCTCTCCTCAACTGCTTTTGTAGCAGATTTTTACTTCATTACAGAAGGTAATTATTTTTCTGTCTTAAATGGGGTGATAATCTTGGTGTTCCATTTTCCCCTACATGAGGAAAAAGAGCCCTCGGCTGTCTATGTTGGCACATCAAACGTTCCCTAGTTTGCTGTACAATGCAGAGCAAACCCCCCCCTTTTGGCTCTGCCTGAGCAATGTACTTCAGGCTGTTCTTTCCACTTCACGTGCTTTACCGCACCACTGTAATAATTGTCCATTTCCCACAGGAGCCATCTATCTGGGTGGCACAGTGGTTAAGCACTGCTGCCTCACAGCTCCAGGCTTTGGTTCCTGAGGTTTGATTCCTGGCTTGAATCACTGTCCGTGTGGAGTTTGCACATTCTTCCCGTGCCTGCGTGGGTTTTCTCTGGGTGCTCTGGTTTCCTCCCACAGTCCAAAGATGTGCGGGTTAGGTGGATTGGCCATGCTAAATTGCCCCTTAGGTGTCAGGGGGATTAGCTTGGGTAAATGCATGGGGTTATGGGGATATTGCCTGGGTGGGAAGGTGGTCAGTGCAGACTCAATGGGCCGAATGTAGGATTCTATGATTCTATCTTATGGCCAATTTAGCAACTGTTCATCTAACTGTTCAGATGGATATTTAATGTCCTCTGGCATTTTTTGAAGAGCATCAGTGCCTTGCCCCAGGCTGTAATTCCGCTTTACAGCTGAACACCACCAGGACCCACCCGACACCCCCACCAGCCAACCAGTGTTATCAATAAGCTGACTGTTCATGTTGTTTGAGACCCCTTGGGCTGTGTGAAAATTGGCTTCCACATTTTTCTGCATAACAATACTGACTCGACTCGAAAAACAAATGTTGATTTGGATGTGAAAAGTTTTGACGCGACAGATTTTTTTTATTGATGAATAGGTTAGTCCAGCCCGGATGAAGAATTTGCATAGGGTTTGCTTAGAATAAGAAAGTGTATTCAAGTCTTTGTGATGAAATAATTTAAGTGAAGAATACATTTTCCCAGAACAACCAGCTTTCTCTTAATTCTTGGGAGCCATTTATAGAAGCGTAAGAAAGCACCCCTGGGTAAATTATGGCTTGTTAATTTTTGTTGTATTTATGAATTGTATGGAATTTTGCAATGTATACATTTCTCATTCAGTTTCCTTCGATCATTTTAGAGTCAAAATTCAGCTATTTTTCCTCCATTACAGAAAAATTCAGGAAGCGCCCTCAACTCACAATGATCAGAAACCAGTGGTGTCAAAATCGGGCCGCAAGATTAAAGGAAGAGGCACAATGGTATGCATTTGTATTTATCATCTGCTGCTGCTTAACTCCTTCAAACAGTGGTAGTTCCTTACTCTTTGAGATTTGGCTTCTACACCCTGATCTCGCTTTTATAAAAATAAATGAAGCTTATTTTGTGCTTGTACAAAAATCCCTTAAATTTATCGTTGGCTGCAATATCGGAATTGAAACAAGCAATGTTTTCCCCTTCACAAATATTGCTGACCTTCAGTGTATTCCAAATTATGTTTTTTGCCATATAGAAATACCTCTGTAGAAATACAGGTGCACTCAAGCCGGAACCGTATACTGTTATTAATGATCCTTTCAGAGAATATTAACCAGAACTCAAAGTGTAGTTTGACACTGAGCTGTCAGTGACTTCTGTTGGGTGGGTGGGTGTGAGTCAATTTAATGAATGGCTGATTATCTTGTGGAGGAGGAAGCAGCTTCCCTTTGGTTTGAGTTGGGTTCAAACTTGCAGTGGCAAGTTGACATGGAGTTGAGTCTCTGAGGCAGATTCCAATAATTTTTTTTTCATTCGTGGGGCATGGGCGTCGCTGGCTGGGCCAGCATTTATTGCCCATTCCTAGTTACCCGAGGGCAGTTGAGAGTCAACCACATTGCTGTGGCTCTGGAGTCACATGTAGGCCAGACCGGGTAAGGACGGCAGATTTCCTTCCCTAAAGGACATTAGTGAACCAGATGGGTTTTTCCGACAATCGACAATGGTTTCATGGTCACCAGTAGATTCTTAATTCCAGATTTTTTTTATTGAATTCAATTTCCAACATCTGTCGTGGCGGGATTCAAACCTGGGTCCCAGAGCTTTCTGTCTAGCAATAATAACACGAGGGCATCACCTCCCCAGATTGAGCTAGGCAGTTCCAGGGGATACTCCAGAACACTGATGATGCTGAACTAGCTGGCTAGCTCATTGATGACACGAGGTAGAGGTGACCCATCACTAGAGGCTTGGCACCAAGCAGCCCTGTAAGCTAATGCCTGGGAGCATTGTAGTCTGGTAAGCTGAGTGTTTTTAACCTGTTAAACTTTAGTAGTATCACCACAAATCCTATTACCATCGCTCTTCCAAACCTAATTTCCCTGGACCTGGATAATTCTAATGTGTCCCCGATGGGTGAAAGGTCACCCTTTATCAGGCAAGTGGAAATGTAACTTAAGTGGAATGCTACTTAAGTAGAATTAGTCACAAGAGTCTCAAGCTGATGGGTTGCTTTCCTGTGTTTGATACCCAGTGTTAAAAGGCATGGTTGTCTTTGGTGATCCCTGAGTGATGCAGCACACTAAGCCCTGGTTGGCATGAAGGTCTCGAGGTCAATCTTCAGTTTATGCTGCATTTAGCTGGCCTCAGCTGACTTGGTAAAAAGGCAGTTGGAGGTGGGCTTGATCTTAAAATGGGGAGAATCAGCCAAGGTTCTTGTGTTGTGAATTACTCCTCCCTATACATTAGCCAAGGACAAAAGCAGCATTGCCTCCCCCCACGCAATGGAAATGCCTGCCAATCCTCAAATTCGCTAGTACCGTTAAGTTAGTTTATATGGGGTGTTGTAGGATTATCTGCAGTTATGCACCAGTACATATTGAGTTCTTCAAATGAAAGAAAGGAAACTAGGAAATGAACTAGTTCCATGAGTAGAGGGATCAATAACCAGGGGGCATATTTAACGCAATTGCTGGAAGGATTAGAGGGGAGTTTTGTTTATTATAGACTCCCTACAGTGCAGAAAGAGGCCATTCGTCCATCAAGCCTCTACGAACTCAACATCTCGCTCAGGCCCACTTCTTACCCTATCCCCATTACCCCATCTATTTACCTCACTAATCCCCCTAACCTACACATCTTTGGACACAAAGGGACAATTTAGCATGGCCAATCCACCTAGCCTAAGCAACTTTGGACTGGGTTCAGGAGAAACCTTTTCACCCAGAAAGTGCCAGGAGTCTGGAACTTGCTGCCTGAAAGGGTGGGTGAGTCAAAAACTCTCGTAACATTTGAGAAGTATTTAGATATTCACTTGCACTGCTGACTCTCCAGGGCTAACGGCCAAGCGCTGGAAAATGGAATTAGTGTAGTCAGAACTTTTGATGACCAGCATGGGCATGATGGGATGAATGGCCACCTTCTATGCTGTAAACATCTATGAAGTTTGCTAGAGATTTTTGTGTTTTGCAGTGTGGACCCAGATGAGTGGGATGGCAGGTGGAGGAATTAGAGAGAGGGGGGGGGGGGGTGGAGGGAAATCAAATTCTAATATCCACAATTGTCCTTCCAGGCAAAAAGGTTGAGAAATTTATTTTTCTGTAACTTTTTTTATTCTTTTTTCTGGGTTAGCGCTATCGCACTCCTTCAAAGTCTAGATCACACTCAGAATCAGAACTGGACGAGGAAAGCAGTGAAACACCACCTCATTGGAAGGAAGAAATGCAGCGAGTTAGAACGTACCGCGCCGCCAGCTTAGAGAAATGGACTAAAGGAGACAAGTATGAACTCTCTATAAGATGAGACTTAACAAACATGTATGGTTTTGTGGAAGAGTCATATTGACTCCGAACGTTAACTCTGTTTTTCTCTCCACAGATGCTGCCAGACCTGCTGAGTTTTTTTTCCAGCGTTTGTTGTTATTTCAGATTTCCAACATCTGCAGTACTTTGATTTTATTGTAGTATTCTGCTTTTGCAATGGTGAACATGCTTCAGTTATGCAACTTTTATGCATATAATGTTACTTTATTAGCTCCTAAAATGTTCTTTAGAGAACCGAACACCAAGGGATTAGCGTAACATAGGGAATGGACAGAAAAATGGAGTCGAGGCAGTAGATCATCCATGATAGTACTGAATGGTCCTTATTAAATTATTAGTCACAAGTAGGTTTACATTAACGCTGCAATGAGGTTACTGTGAAAATCCCCGAGTTGCCACACTCCGGTGCCTGTTCGGGTAACACTGAGGGAGGATTTAGTATGGCCAATGCACCTAACCAGCACATCTTTCAGACTGTGGGGGGAAACCGGAGCATGCGGAGGAAACCCATGCAGGCATGGGGCGAACGTGCAGACTCCACACACTGACTCAAGGCAGGAATTGAATGTGGGTCCCTGGCGCTGTGAGACAGCAGTACTAACCACAGTGCCACCGTACCGTTCAGGAGTAGGCCCAAGAGGCCATATGCCAGCTCCTGGTTCTATTTCCTACACCTAAATATAATTATAATCATTATGTTTAATTTTAATTAAATCACACTCTGAATTTGGAGAATTACAAACTGCATTTGTCTGATTTATAAATTCAGAATAAGTAAGACACTGGAAATGTGTTACACCTAGAATATCTCCGTACAGCTGAGGGGGAAAATTACACGCTTGCATTCTTGGTGAATAACCATTTTTTCATATTTGTTGGGGAATGTAACTTTAATTTATTCGTTCATATGCTGGGGGCATCACTGGCTACACCAGCATTTATTGCCCATCCCTAATTGACCTTGAGAAGATATTGGTGAGCTGCCTTCTTGAACCGCTACAGTTCCTGTGTTAGGGAGGAAGTTCCAGCATTTTGACCCAGTGACTGTGATGGAATGGGGATATATTTCCAAGCCAGGATGATGAGTGGCTTGGAGGGGAACCTCCAGATAGTGGTATTCTTAAGTAACAATGTTCTATACAAAGAATTAAGTAACGAGAGATGGAATTTTATCTTTATTGACTCTCGATTGATCCTCTACTGCTAATTAAGCTTTATATTTTTTCTTCTTCAGGCTGAAGTCGGAGTCACGTCGGTGGAGCGACAGATCTGCTTCACCATGGTCACGGTCCTGGTCACATGATGGTTATTACTCAGATGACCGCAGCAGACGGAAATCCAGCCGCTACAAGAGACCTAAGAAGGAAAGGAGGAAAGTCAAAGCTAAGAAAAAATCCAAGAAGCTGAAGCATTCCAGAAGGCATAAAGTGCACAAACACAAGACAAAGGCGACCTCTGTAGCTCCAGAATCTGCACACTCGCTAAGCTGCAAGACAAAGTCTTCTCTTGAGCATGAAAAGAAATCTCTGTCATCAGCCTCTTCAAGACGCTCATCAGAAAGTGTGTGGTCTGATTCTTCTAGTCATCAATCTTCTTCAGCCAGTACAATTTCTCGGTCCTATTCGAGATCAAAGTCTAGATCTCGATCCAAAGGAAGGTCTAGGTCCAGATCAAGATCCAGGACCAGGTCAAGGTCCAGATCAAGATCGCGATCTAGATCTAGGTCCAGATCCAGGTCCAGGTGTAGTTCAAGCTCTATCTCATCCAGAAGTAGATCCACGTCCAGATCTAGCTCAAAATCCAGGCACGAAAGGAGGCGGAGTACCAGGACACACTTTGAAAATCTGAATCAAACAAAACTTGATACTTCAAGGGTAGCTGCCAAGGAAAATGAAAAAAATGTAACACTCACTGCTACGGTTGAAACTGTTCCTGCAGTTCCTCTAAGTGAGAGCCCTCCACCTTCAAGGTGGAGACCAGGCCAAAAACCGTGGAAGCCTTCTTACGTTCGGATCCAGGAAGCCCAAGCAAAACTAAGTGAAACAACACCTACGTTGAGCAGTAGAGATTCCAAATGTTCAAGGGAGGACGACCTGTCTCCATCTTTACGGAAACAGCACCGCAGTTCAGATACCAGACGCCATTACAACTCTGACCGTGAAAGCGATCGAAGTTCAACCTCAGACTATCAAAAGAGCTCAAGGAGCAGAGGGTTTAGTTCCAGGTCAAGAAGTCTGTCATATTCCAGATCAAGGAGCCGGTCTAGTTCAAGGTCACGTTCGCCAACTAAATCCCCCTACCATGAATCCTCCTACTCCAAGTCATCCAGTCATTCAAATAAATCTGTGGAACTGCGTGTGGCCAGCAGCGAAGAGAAGTATGGCAAAATTCGAAAAAAGCATTCTGTTTCTAACAAACACAGTAAAGATCAGCAAGCAGGCTCTGCAGCCAACCATGCAAACAAAGAACGTGCCACTGGAAAGAAATATGAGAAGGAGCACGGTTTGTTGTCTTCACACTGTTCCAGCGAAAGTGACTCAATTGAATATGAGAGAGAAAAGGGCAAAACTGAATCAAAAAGACATAATGTGTCAAACTCTCAGATAGAATCTCTCAAAAAAAACCACAGTAGCAAAAAAGTAGAGGGAAAATGTGAGCGTCCTAGCAAGATTTCAACCAAGGAACATTCAAATGTGAAGCATACCTCATCCAATGATCGTTTACAACGACCAAGGAAGAAATCTACAAGGAACAAATTCTCTGAAAGGAAATCCTCTTCGGAGTCTTACAGCAAAGACGAGGAAACTGCAAAGAAAGCTCACAAGAAGGCAAGGTTGAAATCTGAGACTGAGTCTGACACGGAACAGAGTAAAAGCAGCAAAGTGCAATCTGGATCCACCTCAGAGGAAGGAGAAGTGGTGCAGAAATCTGATGGCGGTGAGATTGAAGAGAAGACAAGTCGAAGGCCAAGTTCAAGACCCGAGGTGCACAGCGCCAAGTCTTCTGTATCGTCCAGTTCAGAAGTGAGCAGCAGGCACCCATCAGCCAGGAGGTCCTCTGTTGCCAGTAGTAGTTCCGATTCGGCAAGGGAAAATGAGAAGAGGCGAAAGAAGAAGGTGAAACACAAAGTTAAGAATAAGAAAAAGTCTAAGTCAAAGAGCACAAAGTTCAAAAAGAAAAGTGAGAAGAAAAAATCCAAAAAGGTTCCAAAAACAAAAGAGAAATTCCATTGGCAGCCGCCTCTGGAGTTTGGGGAAGAGGAGGAAGAAGAGACAAAAACTGATGGGCCTGGTGCAAGCGATGTGAAATCTAAGGTCAGGAACACACTACCCAGTGTGGGTAGGCACGAGGCTGCAAACAGTGCTGTAAATTGTGCAGCTTCAGTGAAAGCCAGCCACCCAGGCAAAGAGAATGCAGCACTGCATGAATCACCGGCAAGTGCCTCTGGTCTCAAACGGGAAGCAGAAACGTCGCCAAAACAGAAGAAGACTGATTTGGCCAAGGCTGAAGCCACAGTAGCAAAGCCAGCAGGAACGGCAGATAAACCCAAGCCCCCGAACCAAAACTCTAAGAACACCACCCCGGAGAAGTCCACTTCCGCCTCGGCACTGCAGAAAGGCAGCGACAAAGAAGCATCTGTTTCTGAGGCTGGAGGTTCCAAAGGAGCAAAAAGCTCCGGAATCAAGTCAGAAAACAACACCTCAGCAGAGAAAGCTGGGCAGAATAAGAAAGAGACGAACGGCGCTGAGACAGTCCAAGCATCCGACATCAATGGGAGCGCGACGGAAAGCGGTACAAGGGCAGAAAATGAGCTAACGGATAGTAACAAATGGAAACCTCTGAAAGTATTACCCAGTGTGCCAACAGCCAGCCCCATCATTAATACGGAGGTTAAAGTAGAAGCTACTGAATCCGATAACAAACCCCAGGGACTGAAAATAGAAATTAAAAGCAAAAATAAAGTCAAGCCGGGCTCTCTCTTTGATGAAGTTCGGCGAACAGCAAGGATGAACCAAAGGCAGAGAAACCAAGAAACCTCGAGTGAAGAAGACTCGCCGTCCAGAGATAGCAATAGCAGGTCTCGCAGTCGGAGTTCCTCACGTGGCCATTACAGATCCAGTTCAAGAGACAGGACACATTCCCACACAAGATCCCGGTCAACCAGTAGGTCAAGGAGTCGCTCAAGAAGCTACAGCTCTTCTTACAGGTAGGTATAGTCTGTGCAGAGATTGGGTCAAAGATTGTCATTTTTATTAACTGGTCTTTAACTTGCAAAAAACACATTATATTGTTTACCTTTCAATAATAGCATCTTCTCCCTTCTGCGGTGATCCCTTGCACAAAGTAGCACACTAATGTTGTAATTTCCTATAGGAAGCTGGGATGATTTGGAGAGATGTGGTAAAATGCCATACAAATACAAGACTTTCCATTTTCTTGCCTGTCTTTGATCCAGCTTCATGAGTTTGAGAACATCCCCCATTCCGGTGAAAGAAAGTTCAATGCTCCACGGGTACTGATAGCCCCAATTTTTGACAGCTGGTATCTTGGCTATGCCATACAGATTGCTCATTCACAGATGGCTACAGGATTTGGGCATCCTTCCAAGGGCAAACCATGTCCAATGTGCTGACTTAATTTTTAAAAAGTCTTCCAGCTATTAAATATTGCTGAGTACATAGATGTGAACACTGTCATTTTAAACTGCGTAAGGAGTCTAACAACACCAGGTTAAAGTCCAACAGATTTATTTGGTAGCAAATGCCACTAGCTTTCGGAGCGCTGCTCCTTCGACAGGTAAGTGGGAGTTCTGTTCACAAACAGGGCATATAAAGACACAAACTCAATTTACAGAATAATGACTGGAATGCGAGTCTTTACAGCTAATCAAGTCTTAAAGGTACAGACAATGTGAGTGGAGAGAGCATTAGCACATGTCTGTACCTTTAAGACTTGATTAGCTGTAAAGACTCGCATTCCAATCATTATTCATTATTCTGTAAATTGAGTTTGTGTCATTATATGCCCTGTTTGTGAACAGAACTCCCATTCATCTGACGAAGGAGCAGCAAGCGCTCCGAAAGCTAGTGGCGTTTGCTACCAAATAAACCTGTTGGACTTTAACCTGGTGTTGTTAGACTCCTTACTGTGTTTACCCCAGTCCAACGCCGGCATCTCCTCATCATTTTAAACTGCTCCAGAGGCGTACCATTAGATGCTATTTAGTCATTCGGTTTCCTGGGGATGGGAGCTATCCCAATAATCTGCATCATAAAGGACAGAAATGAAGAAAGAAAAGGCTGGAAATACACATCAAGTCACCCAGCACCTGCAAGAGAAAGAGCTAACATTTTGAGGGAGACCTTCTCATTTACTCACATTCGCATCCCCCTCATTAACTTCTGAAGATGCTGACTGACCTCCTTGTGCATTTCCAGCGCGCTCAATTTCTTTCTCCACAATAGGAGCACAATGGTTAGCACTGATGCCTCACAGCGGCAGGATCCGGGTTCAAATCTCGGCTTGGGTCATTGTCTGTGTGAAGTTTCCATGTTCTCCCCGTGTCCCCTTAGTTTCCAGGGATGCATAGGTTAGGCGGATTAGCAGGTTAAATATGTGGGGTTATGGGGATAGAGCCCCAGGTGGAATTGTTGGTGCAGATTCGATGGACCGAATGGCCTCCTTCTGCACTGTAGGGATTCTATGATGAGCCTGGCAAATACAAGCCAGTCAATTTAACTTCAGTGGAGAACATTTGAGAAAAAGTTTTAAAGTAAAGTTTGTTTATTTGTCACAAGTAAGGCTTACATTAACACTGCAATGAAGTTACTGTAAATTCCCCTTGTCGCCACATTCCGGCGCCTGTTCGGGTCAATGCACCCTAACCAACAAGTCTTTCGGACTGTGGGAGGAAACCGGAGGAAACCCACGCACATGTGGGGAGAACGTGCAAACTCCTCACAGTGACCTAAGCCGGGAATCGAACCCAGGTCCCTGGCGCTGTGAGGCAGCAGTGTTAACCACTGTGCCACCATGGGTTAATTAAGGAAACCCGACACAGATTTATTAACTAACTTGGATTAACTAACAGAAAAGATCCTTCAAAAGGACATAGGCAAATAGGTGGAACGAGCGGACATGTGGCAGGTGAAATTTAAGGCAGAGAGGAATGAAGTGATTCATTTTGGTAGGAAGAGCACAGAGACATAAAAACAAAGGATACAATTCTAAAGGGCGTGCAGGAGCTGAGGGACCTGGGTGTAAATGTGTTTGAATCATTGAAGGTGGCAGGACAGATTGAGAGAATGGGTTATAAAGCATATGGTATCCTAGTTTTTATTAAAATGGGCACTGATTAAAAAAGCAAAGGAGTTGTGTGGAGGAAAGACAGAAAGTGGAGAAACTGAGCAGGTCCAGCAGCACCAGTGCTGCAAGGAGAAGAGGGGCAACACCACTGGGTTAAATGCTCCTTCGGAGAGCCAGCAAACATAATAGGCGGAATTGTCCCTTCCCGCCCACCATGGGAATTATAGTGGGCGGGGGGGAGGCGGACCATGGAAAGGCCCATTAACCTCAGGTGGGATTTTCCAGCCTGGCTCACTCCAAGACCGGAAAATCCCGCCCAATGGGTCGAGTGCTTCTTCTGTGCTGTAACAATTCTGTGATTAAATTCATCCTGATAGCAGGGACTCTACATAGAAAAACAAAGTTTAACAACATTAATAGCTGCACAATTAAGATCAGAGCAAGTGGAGTCAGGTGACAAGTAATAAAATGGAAAGCAAGGTGATGATGGAATAGGAGCAGAAAGTCGGCATTAAGGTTAGATACACAGACTGGCAAAAGTTGGGAAAATGTATTTCACAGGGTCTGGCACTGGGACCATAGTTGATCATTTAAATTATGAATGTGACACAGAAGTTCGAAGTAAAGTTTCAAGATTTGTGGACAACAGCAAATTTGGAATACAGTTAATAGTGAAAAGAATGCATCATTAGACAATAAAACATTAATAAATTTGATGAAGGGCTGCAGAATTGGAAAGTGAATTTCAGTACAAGTACACGTTAATATCCTATTATCATTGAGTAGTTGGGAAGACCAGTGCTGGATTTAAAGTTTATTTATTAGTCTCACAAGTAGGCTTACATTAACACTGCAATGAAGTTACTGTGAAAATCCCCGAGTCGCCACATTACGGCGCCTGTTTGGGTACACTAAGGGAGAATTTAGCATGGTCAATGCACCTAACCAGCACGTCTTTCGGACTTTGGTGGAAACCGGCGTACCCGGAGGAAACCTACTCAGACAGCAAACTCTACACAGAAGTGACCCAAGCCGGGAATCAAATCCAAGTCTCTGGAACTGAGAGGCAGCAGTGCTAACCACTGTGCCACACCACTTTTTCGGACAGTCTGAAGTTTCCAGTCCTCTGGCACCACCTCCGAGTCGAAGGAAGACTGGGAAATTATGAACATTGCCTCTGCAATTTCCACCCTTGCTTCCCTCAGTATCCTTAGATGCATCTCACCTGGTCCTGGTGCCTTATCAACTTTAAATAGAGACAGACTGCCCAGTGTCATCACCTTGGGTTGAAACTTGTGGGCTCCCCCGCGTGTCAGATTTCAGTGATACTCAAAGATGTGCTGAGGGTTCCCTCTCAGAGCTCCCAAATATCCAGAAGCACTAACTTCCCTTGGACAATTGCACTGCACTGTGAACCATCCAACAAAGCAATTTAAATCGCTAATTTCGGACGGTTCCACCAGGGTTACACAACTAGTTACTCAGAAAAAGTTGGAAGAAATAAAATCTTTTCTAACATCTACACGAGAATTTTAAATTCCGCGACCAAACCCCTCACGGGACTCCCCACACTCCTAACTCCTGACAATCCCCCGCCCCCTTCAGAACATGGGGGGATTCCTGCCAATGGGCCCAACTCTTAAACAGTTTTTTTTTGTCAAATATGGAGCCAAGACTGCAGAATTATAAAACCTAAATGGCTGAAAACGTTCTCAGTCGTGTGATTTGAAGCCATTCATGCTATACGGTAATTAATTTCAGGTCACGCAGTTACAGCAGAAGTCGAAGCCGGCGTAGGCACAGCAGAGGTCACTCAAGTCATAGTAGCTCCTACAGAAGCTATAGAAGCCATAGGTAAGCTCATTTCAAATTACTCTTATTAATGATGTTGAATTTTAATTTACCCACTGCCATAGTTGTTATGGTGTACTTGACAGAAATGAATGGTGATTTGAAAATTGTACTTTATAATGCCTATATTTTGAGCGTAAATCCTTAGAATTAATTCAGAATCTGTATCATGTCCCAGTCAGACTGAAGTTGGCATGCTGCATTCATAGAACATAGAGCAGTACAGCACAGAACAGGCCCTTCGGCCCACGATGTTGTGCCGAGCTTTATCTGAAACCAAGATCAAGCTATCCCACTCCCTATCATCCTGGTGCGCTCCATGTGCCTATCCAATAACCGCTTAAATGTTCCTAAAGTGTCTGACTCCACTATCACTGCAGGCAGTCCATTCCACACCCCAACCACTCTCTGCGTAAAGAACCTACCTCTGATATCCTTCCTATATCTCCCACCATGAACCCTATAGTTATGCCCCCTTGTAATAGCTCCATCCACCCGAGGAAATAGTCTTTGAACGTTCACTCTATCCCCTTCATCATTTTATAAACCTCTATTAAGTCTCCCCTCAGCCTCCTCCGTTCCAGAGAGAACAGCCCTAGCTCCCTCAACCTTTCCTCATAAGACCTACCCTCCAAACCAGGCAGCATCCTGGGTAAATCATCTCTGCACTCTTTCCAGCGCTTCCACATCCTCCTTATAGTGAGGTGACCAGAACTGCACACAATATTCCAAATGTGGTCTCGCCAAGGTCCTGTACAGTTGCAGCATAACCCCATGGCTCTTAAACTCCAACACCCTGTGAATAAAAGCTAACACACTATAGGCCTTCTTCACAGCTCTATCCACTTGAGTGGCAGCCTTTAGAGATCTGTGGATATGGACCCCAAGATCTCTCTGTTCCTCCACAGTCTTCAGAACCCTACCTTTGACCCTGTAATTCACATTTAAATTAGTCCTACAAAAATGAATCACCTCACATTTATCAGGGTTAAACTCCATTTGCCATTTTTCAGCCCAGCTTTGCATCCTATCTATGTCTCTTTGCAGCCTACAACAGCCCTCCACCTCATCCACTACTCCACCAATCTTGGTGTCATCAGCAAATTTACTGATCCACCCTTCAGCCCCCTCCTCTAAGTCATTAATAAAAATCACAAAGAGCAGAGGACCAAGCACTGATCCCTGTGGCACTCCGCTAGCAACCTGCCTCCAATCCGAAAATTTTCCATCCACCGCCACCCTCTGTCTTCGATCAGATAGCCAGTTACCTATCCAATCGGCCAACTTTCCCTCTATCCCACACCTCCTTACTTTCAGCATAAGCCGACCATGGGGGACCTTATCAAACGCCTTACTAAAATCCATGTATATGACATCAGCTGCCCTACCTTCATCAACACACTTAGTTACCTCCTCAAAAAATTCAATCAAATTTGTGAGGCACGACTTGCCATTCACGAATCCGTGCTGACTATCCCGGATTAATCTGCATCTTTCTAAATGGTCGTAAATCCCATCCCTAAGGACCCTTTCCATCAATTTACCAACCACCGAAGTAAGACTAACCGGTCTATAATTACCAGGGTCATTTCTATTCCCTTTCTTAAACAGAGGAACAACATTCGCCACTCTCCAGTCCTCTGGCACCATCCCCGTGGACAGTTAGGACCCAAAGATCAAAGCCAAAGGCTCTGCAATCTCATCCCTTGCCTCCCAAAGAATCCTAGGATATATTTCATCAGGCCCAGGGGACTTATCGACCTTCAGTTTATTCAAAACTGCCAGTACATCCTCCCTCCGAACATCTATTTCCTCCAGCCTTTTAGCCTGTAACACCTTCTCTTCCTCAAAAACATGGCCCCTCTCCTTGGTGAACACTGAAGAAAAATATTCATTCATCACCTCGCCTATCTCTACTGACTCCATACACAAGTTCCCACTACTGTCCTTGACCGGCCCTAACCTCACCCTGGTCATTCTTTTATTCCTCACAAGAGTAAAAAGCCTTGGGGTTTTCCTTGATCCGACCCGCCAAGGACTTCTCATGTCCCCTCCAAGCTCTCCTAAGCCCCTTTTTCAGCTCATTCCTTGCTAACTTGTAACCCTCAATCGAGCCATCTGAACCTTGTTTCCTCATCCCTACATAAGCTTCCCTCTTCCTTTTCACAAGGCATTCCACCTCTTTCGTGAGCCATGGTTCCCTCACTCGGCCATTTCCTCCCTGCCTGACCGGGACATACCTATCAAGGACACCCAGTATTTGTTCCTTGAAAAAGTTCCACTTTTCATTAGTGCCTTTCCCTGGCAGTTTCTGTTCCCATCCTATGCCCCCTAATTCTTGCCTAATCGCATCATAATTACCTCTCCCCCAATTGTAAACCTTGCCCTGCCGTACGGCCCTATCCCTCTCCATTGCAATAACAAAAGACACCGAATTGTGGTCACTATCTCCAAAGTGCTCTCCCACAACCAAATCTAACACTTGGCCCGGTTCATTTCCCAGTACCAAATCCAATGTGGCCTCACCTCTTGTCGGCCTATCCACATATTGTGTCAGGAAACCCTCCTGCACACACTGCACATTCAGTACTAGATTACAAAGGGAGGGGAGGAAGTTATATTGCAGTGACATAGAGCCAAGATCAGACCTCCTTCCAGAGTATTGTGTTCGTATTTGGGCTAAAAAGAATTTGATAAGATAGATGTAGAGGAACTATTTCCTCAGGAGGAGGGGTAAAGAACGAGAGGGCACATTCTTAAAATTAAAGCCAGGCCAACCTGGAGCAAAATAAGGATGTACTTCTTCACACATGGGTAGCAGAACTCTGGATTCTCTTTCTCCTTAACGTTCCCCCAGAACTCTGGATTCTCTTTCCCCTGACATCTGTGGTGGGGAAGTTGTTGGAGAGGATTCTTAGAGATAGGATGTATGCGCATTTAGAAAGGAATAAACTCATTAACGATAGTCAGCATGGTTTTGTGAGAGGGAGGTCATGCCTCACTAATCTGGTGGAGTTTTTTGAAGAAGTGACTAGAATGGTTGACGAGGGAAGGGCCGTGGATGTCGTCTATATGGACTTTAGTAAAGCGTTTGACAAAGTCCCTCATGGTAGGTTGGTGCAAAAGGTTGGATCTCATGGGATAAAGGGGGAGGTGGCTCGATGGGTGGAGAACTGGCTTGGTCACAGAAAACAGAGGGTGGTAGTGGAAGGGTCTTTTTCCGGCTGGATGCCTGTGACTAGTGGTGTTCCGCAGGGCTCTGTATTGGGACCTCTGCTGTTTGTGATTTATATAAACGATCTGGAAGAAGGTGTAACTGGGGTGATCACTAAGTTTGCGGACAGCACGAAAATGGCTGGACTTGCAGATAGTGAGGAGCATTGTCAGAAGCTACAGAAGGATATAGATAGGCTGGAAATTTGGGCAAAGAAATGGCAGATGGAGTTCAATCCAGATAAATGCGAAATGATGCATTTTGGTAGAACTAACGTAGGGGGGAGCTATACGATAAATGGCAGAACCATAAAGGGTGTAGATTCGCAGAGGGACCTGGGTGTGCAAGTCCACAGATCCTTGAAGGTGACGTCACAGGTGGAGAAGGTAGTGAACAAGGCATATGGCATGCTTGCCTTTATAGGACGGGGCATAGAGTATAGAAGTTGGGGTCTGATTTTGAAGATGTATAGAACGTTGGTTCGGCCGCATTTGGAATACTGCGTCCAATTCTGGTCGCCACACTACCAGAAGGACGTGGAGGCTTTAGAGAGAGTGCAGAGGAGGTTTACCAGGATGTTGCCTGGTATAGAGGGGCTTAGTTATGAGGAGAGATTGGGTAAACTGATGTTGTTCTCACTGGAAAGACGGAGGATGAGGGGTGACCTAATAGAGGTGTATAAAATTATGAAAGGCATAGATAGGGTGAACAGTGGGAAGCTTTTTCCCAGGTCGGTGGTGACGTTCACGAGGGGTCATAGGTTCAAGGTGAAGGGGGGGGAGGTTTAACACAGATATCAGGAGGACATATTTTACACAGAGGGTGGTGGGGGCCTGGAATGCGCTGCCGGGCAAGGTGGTGGAGGCGGACACACTGGGAACGTTTAAGACTTATCTAGATAGCCACATGAACGGAGTGGGAATGGAGGGATACAAAAGAATGGTCTGGTTTGGATCAGGGAGCGGCGTGGGTTTGGAGGGCCGAAGGGCCTGTTCCTGTGCTGTATTGTTCTTTTGTTTCTTTGTTAAAGGCCTTGGATGCTGCGACAAATAGAACTTTCAAGATGAGTGATGGGTAAATGGAATTGAGGGTACGGAACATCCATGACTCAATGAATGCCTGAATAGGTTTGAGATCCTGAATAGTCTCCTCCTGTGCCTAAGTTCCTTGCCAAAGAATCATTGCAGATGAGAGCAATGAGACTGAACTCTGACATGGGGAGAAGAATTGGAAAGAGTAGCTAAATGTGTTGGACTTTTCGACCTTGAAAAGAGATGTTCGGCAGAGAAGAATTTGAGTGACATGATGGGACAGTGGAGGTGGATCTAGAACCATACTTTCAAATATCCCCATGTAGGAGTATGATAGGGCACAGCATTGTGAAGAATGAGGGCCCTTAGTGGTTAAAGTTTACGAAAGATGCTAGCATGTATTTCTTTACAGAGAGAGATCAGCGAAATTGGAGTTGAGGCCAGGACTCAGCAGATAGATGCTGTACTGGGAGCACTGATCATCCCCAAGGCTGTGATCAGCAGGGTTTTTGAATACTCGTGGAATCGAGGATGGTGCTGGTAGGAATAATAGAGATAAAGATCAGCCATCTTCTTATTGAGCGGGCCTGAGGGACCAAATGGTCCACCCTGCTCCTGTTTCTCAAACTCTTCATCGGAGATGTGAAGATGTGGAAGGAGGGAATAATAGTCTTGTAATGACAGCTTTTCTCTTTGCTCAAATCTGCAGATGTTGACCTGTGGAACAGACACATCATCACACTGCAGTATAATGTATAAAAATGTGAAATAATATAGTTAGTTATGTAACGCCCTATTCTACCCCACCTGCATTCAGTTCTGGGCATCACACCTCAACAAAGTGGCCTTGGAGAGGATGTGGCACAGATTGCTACCTGACCTCAGAGTTAAATTCATAGAATCATAGAAACCCTACAGTACAGAAAGAGGCCATTCGGCCCATCGAGTCTGCACTGACCACAATCTCACCCAAGCCCTACCCCCATATCCCTACATATTTTACCCACTAATTCCTCTAACCTACACATCTCAGGATACTAAGGGGCAATTTTTTAGCATGGCCAATCAACCTAACCCGCACATCTTTGGACTGAGGGAGGAAACCGGAGCATCCGGAGGAAACCCACGCAGACACAAGGAGAATGTGCAAACTCCACACAGACAGTGACCCAAGCCGGGAATCGAACCCAGGTCGCTGGAGCTGTGAAGCAGCAGTGCTAACCACTGTGCTACCGTGCCGCCCACGGTATGAGGTCACTTTGCATAGATTAAGCGTGTATTACTTCGAGGGTGGCTGGATTTTCTTGACAACCTGACCGCTTCATGGTCACTAATAAACCACCATTCATTTTTGTTCAACTGTTTTTTTTTTAAAACTAAATTCCTTTATTGTTCTCTGTAACTTAGTGATATTTTTATCAAAATAATCAGAGCTGCTTGGTAGTATCGCTGAATAAAAGGGACATGCTGTCAAAGATTTTCGTCTTGCACTCATCAGGTCGGAATCGCAAGAAATTTCCCACGATACATGTTGCAGGGATGTGCTGTTTGGTACTGTTGAAAATTTCTTCTGGGCTAACCCCATGAATGCAAGACGAAAATCTTTGGGAATGGAGGGATACAAACGATTGGTCTAGTTGGACCAAGGAGCGGCACAGGCTTGGAGGGCCGAAGGGCCTGTTTCCTGTGCTGTACTGTTCTTTGTTCTTTGTTCTTGAAAAGCTTCAATAGCGTGACTTCTTTTTCAGCAGTACTCAGGATAATTGTCTTCATTTTATTAACTGTTTTAAGGACCATTTTGGCAGCTGAGAGAGTTGGTAAAAGATGTATTACTTGATTTTATAAACTGCAGGTGAAGTTTGAGGTTAAATATTGAAATGAGACTCCTTTCCCCTATCCCTCCTCAAGAAGCCAAAGTTCCTTAAATCGGCACAAAATAGTATCTTTTGAAAACAGAGCATGGATTTTTGTTTCAAGTTTTCATTCCTCATCCCGAGGTGCAAACTCTGAAATGGGGTACAGTTCCACGGGTGCCCGTGTCCTCCTGTACTTTGTACAATGACCGACAACGCTCATTAAAAGGATGTTGGATCTCAGAGGGCAATTCAGCCAAGTGCATTCCTGTCTCTACCCAAAGTCCACTTCCCAGCATATGCCACCTGAAAGCGAAAGCCCTTGGTTGATTTTTGCCCCCCTTCCCTCTTCCCCAATGCCCAGGAATGTTGAGGTCCCATGTAGTGTCTCCCATGAGAACAGCTCACTTGACTCATTCCAGGAATCAAATGTGCCCTGATAAAGATTAAGGTTTATTGTATTATTTTTTATAACCATCTTATTGGAGCTATTTGGTGTATTAGATATCATTTTGCTTCAGAACTATTATATATTTATAAAGTTGCTGTGCACATATTTCCCTCCTGGATTGCTGGCTGCTATTTATTCATTACTTTCATTTAAAAGAAAACCCTGCCACCAAATACAAAGCACAGACATGGTTTGCCAATAGTCCCTTTGGAGCTGATTCCAGCAAGTAATTTAATCACTTGTGCTGTTTGTTCCATTCTGGGTTTGTGCTGGAAATTATTTGAACCTATATTGGAACATTGTCACATACAGTAACTGGGGACAGAGTTTAAAAAGTTGCAGCAATTTAAAGTCCGGTCATGTCTCTCCTGTCGGCTTCAGAAAATTGCGATATTTTTAACCAGCCCCTTTCTTTGACTAAAACAAAAATGTTTTGCCAACAGCCTCTGGACATTTGTCTGCATTGTGCTGCTTCACACCGTATTTGCCATGTCTGCCATCTTTTGTGTATGTGTGTAACGCAATATCAGCCCCTCCATATCCAAGGAAATTGGCTAGCAATCTGTAAATTGTTCATGCTTCGACTTTCTCCTGTTCAGTCAGCTTATTGCAATGTAACTCCACATATCTCTCTACCTCCATGTTGAGCACGGCTTTCGTACAGGTTTGCTCATTGCATTAACTTTCTTTTTGCCATCAAAACCCCTTCCTTTGTTTACCTTCAGTGAACACTGAAGGGTGGCACAGTGGTTAACACTGCTACCTCAGTGCCAGGGGCCTGGGTTTTGTTTCCCATCTTGGGTCACTGTCTGTGCAGAGCTTGCACGTCCTCCCTGTGTCCTCCGGATGCTCCGGTTTCCTCCCACAGTCCGAAGGACGTGCTGGTTAGGTGCATTGGCCGTGCTAAATTCTCCCTCCGTGTACCGGAACAGGTGCTGGAGTGTGGCGACTCGGGGATTTTCACAGCAACTTCATTGCAGTGTTAATGTAAGCCTACTTGTGACACGAATAAATAAACTTTAAATAGTAGTTGTCTTCGTTTCGTGGAGAGAATTTCCTGTCCATTCAGTTATTTCTGGCTTGTGCAGCATTTTTGATTGCTGCATTTGAACAGCATAATTCTCAATCTCAAGACGTCCAAAGCATTTTGTACTTCAACACTTTTGAAGTGTAGTCGCTGTTTCAATGTAGGAGAAATGTAGCAACCAATTCACTCAGCAATGCACGATGAACAAAGAATCTTTTCTAATGCGATGTTGGCTAAGGGATAAATATTGGCCAGCACACCAGGGAGAACTCCCCTGCTCCTCTTTAAAACAGTGTCCTGGGAGCTTTTACATTCACCGCGGGAGCAGATGAGGCCTCACCAAAAGACACTATCCCTGATGGTGCAGCACTCCCTCAGTACCCTACTGAAGTATCAACCCAGATTTTGTGCTCGGTTCTCGGAAGTGGGGCTTGAACCCACAGCCACCTTACTTGGTAGGGAGAGAGTGACCCTCGGCCATAGCTGACATTCTGGTCATCCACTCTGTACTAGACCTGATTCTCAGTTGTACCCCTAGGTTTCCTCCTGCTCCTTCCGTTATCCATGGCAGTGATCATTGCTCTCTGGAAATGCTAGAAAAATTATCTTGGCTCATTTCGGGCAGCTATTTCTAATTCTGTGTGGTTTAGACATTTGGACTCCGATTTTAACTGGAGGCAGGGGAGGGAAACAGTGTGTGCAAACCCTGAAGAAACAGCAGATTTGGGGAGACCGGGATCCTGAACAGTTTCTCCTGGCGTCCCGGCTAGATCCATTACCTGTCCGACAGCTGGGAACGAAACTTGGGTCGAAGGAGATTGCAGTTGGAGACCGGTGGGAACAGGAATTGACAGGCAATTGATGGGAGGCAATCAGGGAATTTGTCCACAATTGGGGAATGGTGATTGCTGGCAAGGGAGACCCGAGGCTTCCTCGTGAAGTGGAGAAGAACCCTCCTGTTTTTCATGGCCCATATGGAAACCTACCGTAAAGTTACGAAGCTTTCCTGCCAGGGTCTCTCCTGGCCCTCTACACCGGTCCTGGCAAGCTAGCCTGATGAGAAGGCCATCACTCATCCCTTTGACCCTGTTTCCTTCCTACCAGTGACCCCCGTGCCTGCTCAAAGGAGCAGGTTAAGATCAAGACGTATCAAGAAGGGAGCAAGTTCAGAGGGACTTGCCCACATTTTAACTGGCCCTACCTCTCTTTCTACCTGATGAGCTGAGTTGAAATCAATATAGAAATATTTTTTAAAACTTTTTTCACAATGTTTTGCATACTTTTCTTCTGCCCTCAGTTGGCTAGCAGCATTGCCTTAACTCATTGAGACCCCTTCAAGCCCTATGCCTGGCTCAATCATCATTGCATTCTGCTTGGCATTGGGTACTGTGCCAGTATTATTCATATCTCCATTGAACGCATACAACCTGTTGATAGCTTGCAACATTAAGTAATTTGCATAATATGAAATATGCTCTAAATTCAATAAAAAATACTGACCTGGTGTTTATATTTTTGAAAGGCTATCCTGCCTGAAAGGATGTTCTTGTTACTACGAAGGAATTCCAGGTCTACTAAGAATTGCTCCTCAAGTTTCAGAGAACCTAACCTAAACGAAGAGTACATGTCAACGATCCAAGACAAATAACTGTCTAAGCGGTGTTTTATGTTTTCTGAAATGGTTGCACATTTATACACAAGGACACCCTGCTTTGGTGTTAATCACAGACCTGCTTGATAATTGCTCTGATGCTGTTCCAAATAGGGGAGCCAGGAATCTGAGGTTTGGGTGCTTTTCTTGCCATGGCCAAGTTGTCTTGCATCTAGTGCTAATTTTGACCAAGGGCACGTTAAAATAGTCACTGGCTGCTCCCACCTGGGGTGGGAGGAAAATAATGAAGTGTCCACCAAACCTCCTCTTTCTGAAGGAAACCTTCAGCGTTGTGTAGTTCATAACTTCTGATGCGCCCATACCATCCCAGCTGGCATCGGTATTTCCCATAGAGGACATAGGCAAGCCTGATTCACCCGAGAACACATACTTCACTTTTACCTTAACACTCCGAGGTTTACAGCATGGAAACAGACCCTTCGGCCCAACTTGTCCATGCCACCCAGTTTTTACCATTAAGCTAGTCCCAATTGCCCGCATTTTGCCCACATTCCTCTATGCCCATCTTACCCATGTAACTGTCTCAATGCTTTTTAAAAGACAAAATTGTACCTGTCTCTACTACTACCTCTGGCAACTCGATCCAGACATTCACCACCCTCTGCGTGAAAGAAATGCCCCTCTGGACCCTTTTTTATCTCTCCCCTCTCACCTTAAACCTATGCCTTCTAGTTTTAGACTCGCCTACCTTTGGGAAAAGATGTTGACTATCTAGCTGATCTATGTCCCTCATTATTTTATAGACCTCTATAAGATCACCCCTAAGCTCCAGGGAAAAAAGTCCCAGTCTATCCAGCCTCTCAAACTCAAGCGCTCACCTTGAACGGGAATGCATTTGGAGCACCCGTTAGTTCACAGCATGAAAGGAATGTGGAAAATATCCACTTTGTCCCTTGGGTAATTTTCAATTGGGAGTTAAATCTACTTAGAAACCATGTTGGAGGGGAGCTAACAAAGACTGACCAGCATCATTGCAACATTGATAGAAAAACAAGAAGTGAGGGGAATTTAGTATTGCTTTGATTGGAGGGTTTGGAAGTTAGTACCTCAAAGCTTGTTAATGACAGTAAAGGGAGGATGCATCGGACAACAGTGAAGCAGACCGTAAGAGAGATCGGAAAGACTGAGACTGATTAGTAAAACGGGAAATTTGGAGGCAGATTTAATTTGGCATTGAGAAGTGGGAGGTGATACATCTCGGTCGGTGAAAGAAAGAGTGGGTGTGTACGGAAAGACACTAAAAAGGTGTGAAAGAATAGAAGCACCTTTTCAAACGTGTTATTCTCAGGAAATGCAGCTGCACATAGATGAAGCTGGAAGAAAGATATATGACCGTTTTACCATCGCCAAAATTTTGCTGCAGTTTATGCCAACGGGATCTTAGTCTCACCCGACAGCACACACCCACCATGGGTTTCCCAGCAGCGAGGGGTGGGAAATCCTGTTGACAATGGTGGGACTGTAAGATCCCACCATCAGCTAGCAGCGCATTGTCTCCCACTGCTGCGAATCACACCACGGAGGGAAAAGAAAACTCCGGTCAATGTTGATGCATTGAGTGCAAGAACGCAACAGTAATAAACCGATACTGGGTGGGTCTGGTGGGCGGGTCTCGGTGCGAGTGAGCTTGGGGGTCTCGGTGCGAGTGGGTTTGGGGGGGGGTCTCGGTGCGAGTGGGTTTGGGGGGGTCTTGGTGCGCGAGAGCTTGGGGGGTCTCGGTGCGAGTGGGTTTGGGGGGTTCTCGGTGTGAGTGGGTTTGGGGGGGTCTCGGTGCGAGTGGGTTTGGGGGGTCTCGGTGCGAGTGGGTTTGGGGGGTCTCGGTGCGAGTGGGTTTGGGGGGTCTCGGTGCGAGTGGGTTTGGGGGGTCTCGGTGCGAGTGGGTTTGGGGGGGTCTCGGTGCGAGTGGGTTTGGGGGGGTCTCGGTGCGAGTGGGTTTGGGGCGGGTCTCGGTGCGAGTGGGTTTGGGGGGGGTCTCGGTGCGAGTGGGTTTGGGGGGGTCTCGGTGCAAGTGGGTTTGGGGGGTTCTCGGTGCGAGTGGGTTTGGGGGGGTCTTGGTGCGCGAGAGCTTGGGGGGTCTTGGTGCGAGTGGGTTTGGGGGGGTCTCGGTGCGAGTGGGTTTGGGAGGGTCTCGGTGCGAGTGGGTTTGGGGGGGTCTCGGTGCGAGTGGGTTTGGGGGGGTCTCGGTGCGAGTGGGTTTGGGGGGTTCTCGGTGCGAGTGGGTTTGGGGGGGTCTCGGTTCGAGTGGGTTTGGGGGGTCACGGTGCGAGTGGGTTTGGGGGGTCACGGGGCGAGTGGGTTTGGGGGGTCACGGGGTGAGTGGGTTTGGGGGGTCACGGGGTGAGTGGGTTTGGGGGGTCTCGGGGTGAGTGGGTTTGGGGGGTCTCGGGGTGAGTGGGTTTGGGGGGTCTCGGGGTGAGTGGGTTTGGGGGGTCTCGGGGTGAGTGGGTTTGGGGGGTCTCGGGGTGAGTGGGTTTGGGGGGTCTCGGGGTGAGTGGGTTTGGGGGGTCTCGGGGTGAGTGGGTTTGGGGGGTCTCGGGGTGAGTGGGTTTGGGGGGTCTCGGGGTGAGTGGGTTTGGGGGGTCTCGGGGTGAGTGGGTTTGGGGGGTCTCGGGATGAGTGGGTTTGGGGGGTCTCGGGGTGAGGGGGTCTCGGGGTGAGTGGGTCTCGGGGTGAGTGGGTTTGGGGGGTCTCGGGGGGAGTGGGTTTGGGGGGTGTCGTTGCGAGTGGGTTTGGGGGGGTCTCGGTGGGTTTGGGGGGGTCTCGGTGCGAGTGGGTTTGGGGGGGTTCTCGGTGCGAGTGGGTTTGGGGGGGTTCTCGGTGCGAGTGGGTTTGGGGGGGTGTCGGTGCGAGTGGGTTTGGGGGGGGTCTCGATGTGAGTGGGTTTGGGGGGGTCTCGGTGCGAGTGACTTTGGGGGGGTCTCGGTGCGAGTGGGTTTGGGGGGGTCCTCGGTGCGAGTGGGTTTGGGGGGATCTCGGTGCGAGTGGTTTGGGGGGGTCTCGGTGCGAGTGGGTTTGGGGGGGTCTCGGTGCGAGTGGGTTTGGGGGGGGTGTCGGTGCGAGTGGGTTTGGGGGGGTGTCGGTGCGAGTGGGTTTGGGGGGGGTCTCGGTGCGAGTGGGTTTGGGGGGGGTCTCAGTGCGAGTGGGTTTGGGGGGTCTCGGTGCGAATGGGTTTGGGGGGTCTCGGTGCGAGTGGGTTTGGGGGGGTCTCGGTGCGAGTGGGTTTGGGGGTTCTCGGTGGGTTTGGGGGGGGTGTCGGTGCGAGTGGGTTTGGGGGGTCTCGGTGCGAGTGGGTTTGGGGGGGTCTCGGTGCGAGTGGGTTTGGGGGGGTCTCGCTGCGAGTGGGTTTGGGGGGGGTCTCGCTGCGAGTGGGTTTGGGGGGGGTCTCGGTGCGAGTGGGTTTGGGGGGTCTCGGTGCGAGTGGGTTTGGGGGGTCTCGGTGCGAGTGGGTTTGGGGGGGTCTCGGTGCGAGTCTGTTTGAGGGGGTCTCGGTGGGTTTGGGGGGGGTGTCGGTGCGAGTGGGTTTGGGGGGGTGTCGGTGCGAGTGGGTTTGGGGGGGTCTCGGTGCGAGTGGGTTTGGGGGGGTCTCGGTGCGAGTGGTTTGGGGGGGTCTCGGTGCGAGTGGGTTTGGGGGGGGTCTCGGTGCGAGTGGGTTTGGGGGGGGTCTCGGTGCGAGTGGGTTTGGGGGGGGTCTCGGTGCGAGTGGGTTTGGGGGGTCTCGGTGCGAGTGGGTTTGGGGGGTCTCGGTGCGAGTGGGTTTGGGGGTTCTCGGGGCGAGTGGGTTTGGGGGGTCTCGGGGCGAGTGGGTTTGGTGGCGGTCTCGGTGCGAGTGAGCTTGGGGGGTCTCGGGGTGAGTGGGGGGGGGGGGTTCTGCTCCAGGAGTGAGTGAATTATTATTGAACCAGCTACTTGCTGACAGCTGACTGGTTTTATGTTAGAATCTTCGGTTCAATTACCTTTTTCCATAGAATTGCACAAATTAAATAAAGTTGCCTCATTTTTTTGAGCATCCTATGATAAATATAATTTTTTTCTAGATTTTCATTGGATGTTTTGATGTTGACTTTCATTTCTCATTTTCTGGTTTACACTTCACAACTAATGTCGATCAAATATTTGTTATGTCATCCTTCCCCTGTATTTTATTCCATCTACCTTGGTCTGTACTGTCCTCGCCAATCATTCGTGAAGGCCATAGACCATCACCTTAACACCATCACTTTCAGATTCAGTGCTGCCCCCCTCAAAGCGTACAGGATGTGATCTGGTCAGCAGTTCTGAACCTCGCCCCAAAATCCAGAGTAGTCAGTCCAGTTTGTTACGCCATGTCTGAAACGACCGTGAGGCTAAATGGTAATCCCGTGTGGCCCTGAGCTGTCTGAACCAGTCAATTAGAGTCATAGAGAGTAATAGGATCCCTACAGTGCAGAAGGAGGCCAATTCGGCCCAACAATGCCACTGAGGCCCTATCCCCGTAACCCCACTTATCCTGCTAATCCCCTGACACTAAGGGACAATTTAACATGGCCAATCCACCTAACCTGCACATTTTTGCAGTGTGGGAGGAAACCCATGCAGACACTGGGGAGAATGTGCAAACTCCACACAGACAGTGACCCAAGGCCGAAATTGAATCTGGGTCCCTGGTGCTGTGAGGCAGCAGTGCTAACCACTGTGCTACCCTAATCTCAGGTTCATTACTGGTTAACGCTCTGAATCAGCCTGGTTTTAGCCAGGGTGATGGTAGAGATATTGCGGTCTACCTCAGTACCCCTGAGCCAGCCAGGCCTCCTACTCCATGGCTCCTGCTGGAAAATGCACGTGTGGCATTGGGTTGTAGGCAGGATCAGATGTGATGCCCTCCATATTTGAATAAGTTGTCATTTCTCACCATTTTGGAGAGAGACGCTGGCACCAATGGAACTGTTTACCCTGCGAGAGGCTGTGGGGAAAATTGGGTTGGTACAGCTGAATTCATTGGCAAACACATTCAAATATTTATCTCAAATAGCCCAAAAGCGAAGACCATTCTCCTTGGAATATGTGTTGTGTTAACTATAAACATATACCAGTCAGCAAATCATTCCGAAAGCACATTATGATTTTCCCAGTAGCTACACCTAACATGAAGGTGGTGACAGCTCGTGAGCTCTGTGCTATGATTCAGCTGATGTCAACTGGCACTTGCATCTATTCTGAAGCTGTCCTTGCAGGCAGTTATCGAGTGGAGAGTCGAGCAGTTCTCTGCAGCTGATCACCTCCAGCTGTTTTCTTCGCACCCACCTGGTTGCCACATGTGTTTTGTGGAGCATTAACCGAGACTCGCCTCGGGCTGTTCTTTACACGTCCCCTGGCTGCCAACTGTGTTTCTGGAGGACAGTGAGAGAAGGTCACCTCGGGCTGTTCTCTACTCCATGGTTATCGACTAGCTAATGCAGAGAGAGCGCTGCGCTCAGAGTTGTGAATTGCAGTATTAATTTGGATAAGTCTGTGTAGCAGATGGCATAAGTTGGAATCAGCTTTCACGGTTATCTGTTTCATGCATGATGGTTTACTTGTCTATCTTTTTTCTTCAAACAGTAGAACCTATAGTCGAAGTCGTTCTAGAAGCCTGTCTTCTAGACGTCACCGGAGGTCTAGGTATGTATCCAGTGTAAACTACAGCTGTTAACACAGCCAGCCACAGAGAATATTTTAGCATTTAATGCTCAAATGATATTCTTGAGTGTGTCAGTATTGGCCCCAACATTTTGAGGTAGTGTAGTTCTATGGGAGGTGCTTTTTGTCCTGTTTACTTGAGAAGAGGGCTCCTGCACTCTCCCCAGTTTAAATATTGGGATTTGGTTATGCAAAGCTTCCTCAAAACTATCCAACTTAGACTGCTAATGGCATGGTTGTTGTCACCTGTACTCCAGTACCCTCACTTAGGATGGATTTTGGAATCCGTTTTCCTTGAGCAAGAACCTTCCATAAGAACGAAGAGCCTGGAAAGCAGCTGAGCATTTTATCTTGCATGTATTCAACATTCTCCTTGCTGTGGTTTGTACTGTGCCTGCAGCATCTGTTTGGGTTCACAAGACAGCCGTCTGATACGGTATACTGCCAAGTACAAAGAAACGTTATCTAATACGGTATACTGCCAAGTACAGGGCTAATGAGGAGGTGCCAATGGCCGTGGGTGTTTGAATCCCCCATCTCCACCCCGAGGTGATTTCTGTAACTAGTCAGCGTTCTGGCCAGAGTTTGTCAGAGATGGCTGACCTCTGCTATTAGGCATGGTTGGTGCAGCACACTAACATGGATCGTGCAGTGCGCCAGAGCCCTGCACGGTAGGGAGAGGCAGCATTGAGAGCTCACTCTGCCAACTCCTCAATCTGGAGAGGTGGGCATAGCATTGGCAGGTCACTGTTGCATGCTTCCAGTTGGCGGTGGAAAGGCAACGTTGACAAAGAGCTGGGAGCACAAGAGGCACCCTGATGTTTGAGCATTTGGTACGTTCAGGCATCCTCCAGTGACTTCTCATCATCCTCTATTAAACCCGCTTTCTTCCACTAACAATCATTTACATCTCCGTCCCCTCTGGACCTTATTATGTGATGCGGTTAGGGAGGTTCGGAACACTGGAGTTCTGCAAATGGCTTTAGCCAGAAAAGATTGTCACACACCAACTGTATATTAGATGCAGTCCAGGACAGTGGCATTTACTCGGTGTGTAGTGGCTCAGAATGGTGGTTCAGGAGTCTCTTATCTCACATGGGCTGCTGGGTCAGTTCAGTGCGCCTGGTAAAAGGTTGTAAATGTGCACTGCTTTTGTGAGACCTGCAGTGAAATGAAGCCCAAAGCTACTGCAGCTCACATTGTGTTATGTAATCCATTGTTGCAGTCATTGCACCAAAGCTGGCTTCACTCAACTGCCTGGTTTAAGTACAGCAAATGGTCAGAGTGCATTACTGGGTTCCATTGCTGAAGCTCCACTGTAGTGGTTGGTGGATCACTGAATTTTTCTTCCTTCAACCATGTGAAATAATGTCTAATTGCACTTGAAAGGATAAATGCATTGAGATGATGGCTGTGATTCTCTCTCTTGATTCCAGGTCTGATTCATATGATAGCTACGACAGCAGGAGCAGGAGTCGCAGCCGTAGCTACCACAAATCTCGAAGGTCCAGGTAAGAGTGCTTTCTTTTCCCTCTGCTTTAACACCACTGACTTCCTCTCCTGAAGGTGCTTCCATAATGCTGGGGAAGGGGTGGAGGGGACGCATGTTTAAAAGCTTCCTGACCACCAGTCATCCCCAGTGTCTCATCCATGTGCCTGTTCTTGGTGCGTGTGAGCCTAAACAATGAGTGTTGCAGCCCATCAGCGTGGGAGACATCACCGTCATTTCCAATTCCTTTCTCGCCAAAAGCCCATAGTCTGCATGCATGCAGCACAAACCACTGGATAGCAGACTGGGCCCCCGGCTGTTTATTCCTCATTCTCCGTCACCCTGTTTTCTCCTCTTTTCACTCCTGATCCCACTCTCTTCCCTCCCTCTCTCTCTCTCTAAAGAACCATAGGAATAACAGCACAGAAGGGGGACATTCGGCCCATTTTGTCCATGCCCACCCAAAGACCCCAGGTGCCCTTTCTAATCCCATCTTCCTGTACCTAGCCCATAGCCCTGCAACTAACAGCACTTAAGGCGCAGATCCAGGTACATTTTAGAAGAGTTTAGGATCTCTGCCTCCACCAGCAACTCGGGCAGCAAATTCCAGACACTCACCACTCTCTGTGTAAGAGAGTTTTTCCTCATGTCCCATCTAATCCTTCTACCACTTTGCTTAGTTTTTGAACTCTCTGCCAAAGGAAACAATTTCTTCCTGTCTACTATATCTCTACCCCTCACAATTTTGTATGCCTCATTCACGTCACCCCTCAGTCTTTGGTGTTCCAACCCCAACCTCTCTAATCTCTCCTCGTAGCTACAATTCTCCAGCCCTGGCAACATTCTAGTAAATCTTCTCTGCACTCTCTCCAGAGCAATTAATGTGGTGACCAGAACTGCACACAATATTCCACTTGTAGCCTCACCAGTGTTTTATAAAATTCCATCATTATATCCCTGTTTTGGTATTCTATATCTCTGTCAGTGAAGGAGAGAATTCCTAATGCCTTCTTTACAACCTAATCTACCTGTACTGCTACCTTTAAGGACCTGTGTACTTGCATGCCAAGATCTCTCCCTTCATCTACCCCTCTCAATGTATTCCTGTTTATTGTTTATTCCCTTTTACAGTTTGACCTCCCTAAATGCATTACCTCACACTTATCAGAGTTGAACTGCATCTGCCACTTCCCTGCACACTCCGCGAACCCATCTATAACATTTTGGAGCTCACAGCTATCCTCTACACTATCAACTACATGGCCAATATTAGTGTCGTCTGCAAATTTCTCAGTCATGCCCCCCACATTCAAGTCCAAATCGTTAATATATAAAACAAACCATCGACCATTACCCTTTGTTACTAAGCCAACTTTGGATCCAATTCGCCACATTAGCCTGTATCCCATGGTCTTTTACTTTATTGACTAGTCTGCCATGTGAGACCTTGTCAAATGACTTAGTAAAATCTATGTCAACCACATCCACTGCAGTACCCTCATCGATCTTCCTTATCACTTTGTAAAGAATTCAATCAAATTTGTACAGCATGATCTTCCCTTAACAAAGTCATTCTGATTATCCCTGACTGATCCATGCCTTTCTAAGTGACAGTTTATCCGATATCTCAGGATTGATTCTAACAATTGGCCCACCATCAAAGTAAGACTAACTGGTCTATAATTATTTGACATTTCCTTCACCCTATTTTTAAACAACAGAACCACATTTGCATTCCTCCAGTCCTCTGGCACCTCAACAGCATCTAGTGAAGATTGGAAAATAATCCTCAGAGCATCTGCTATTTCCTCCCTGACCACCTTCAATATTCAGGGGAGCAATCCATCTGGCCCTGGCGACTTACCCACTTTCAAGGATTCTAACTCCTCTAACACTTCCTCTCTCATTATGATTATTTTACCCAATATTTCACACTACTCCTCTTGGATTACCCTATCCACATACTCCCTTTCCCTTGTGAAAACGGAGACAAAAAAATTCATTTAAAACTCTTCCCATATCCTCTACATCTTCACACAAATTTCCTCCTCCATCTCAGATAGTTCCCACTTTTTCCTTAACTATCCTTTTGCTCTTTATGTTCTGGTAAAACATCTTTGGGTTTTCATCAATCTTCCTTGTTAATATTTTTTCATGCTCTCTCTTTGATTCCCTTTTTTTCACTCAATCCCTGTACTTTCTATACTCCTCTGGGCTATCTGCAGTGTTGAGTTTTATTGTGACTATCATGAGCTTTCTTTTTCTGTTTAATCTTCCCCTGTATTTTTCGAGAGAACCATGGGAGTCTTGATTTGACAGTACCATTCTTATTTTTGGAGAGGACACGGCTGCTTTGTACCCTAAGGATCTCACTTCTTATTAGTGCCTCCCATTGGTTTACCACCAATTTATCCTTTCGCAGTCTTGTCCGCTCCCCCTCCGCCAAATCACTACTTGGTTTTGTAAAATTTGCCTTCCCCCAGTTTAAAGCTTTTACTCCTGATTTATCTCTGTCCTTTTCCATAATAATGGCCGCCCATTGTCACATCACCCATTGCCTGTCTTCTTTTCCCAAGACTAAATCCAGAATTGTCTCTCCTCTGGTTGGGCTTGTCACACACATTGTTTTCAAAAAAGAAAATTCCTGGACACAGCACATGAATTTTCCACCCTCATTACCCCTTATATTGCTTGAAACACAGTTGATATGGGGATATTTAAAGTTCCCTGCTACTTTGCCCTCTTATACCCCCTCCACCTTTCTCCTTAGGTTATAACACACAAGTAAAGCACCATCATCTACTTTAAATGTGCTCAAATCTTCAGAGAGGTTTTCATTATTTAGTGCATACGTTACATATCAGAAAAATGAAGAAGATTCACCACATTGTCTGAATTGAAAGCATATACTTATCAAGAAAGGTTGAAGAGGTTGGGGCTCTTTTCTCTGGAGTTGACCTAGGTAGACATGAAGAAGCTGTTTCCAGGAGAATCACCTTTACCCAGAGACTGGTGCAGATGTGAAACACTCTACCACATGAGGTTTGCCAGCATTTATTGCCCATCCCTGAGGCCATTTAAGAGTCAACCACATTGCTGTGGATCTGGAGATATGTGTAGACCAGACTGGGTAAGGACGGCAGATTTCCTTCCCGAAAGGACATTTATGTGAAGCGAATGGGTTTTTACAATAATTGACAATGGTTTCATGGTCATCATTAGACTTTTAATTCCAGATTTTTATTGAATTCAAATTTGAACCCAGGTCCCCAGAGCATTACCCTGGGTCACTGGATTACCAGTTCAGTGCTTTTACCACTACACCACTGCCTCTCCAGAGGAGACTGTACCCAACAAGCCCGTGCTTGCAAAATTCAAAACTAATGTCCCAACATTAGATGCATTTCCATGATGAACCAACATTTGCTAAACAATCCTAATTGTTAATTTAAAGTTTATTTATCAGTGCCACAAGTAGGATTACATTAACACTGCAATGAGGTTACTATGAAAATCCCCTAGTTGCCACACTACAGCGCCTGTTCAGGTACACTGAGGGAGAATTTAGCATGGTCAATGCACCTGACCAGCACGTCTTTCAGACTGTGGGAGGAAACCCACTCAGACATGGAGAGAACAAATTGAACCCGGGTCACTGGCGCTGTGGGGCAACTGTGCTAACCATTGTGCTACTGTAAAAATCACACTGAACACCAATTTAAGATTATCAATTGGCTCGCAGAATGGCACACTTACACACAGTAGTAGCCTCATATATTTCTTTGCATACATAAAGAACCTATCCACACATTGCACCTTTTTCAACTAAACCAAAACTTTGCAGACAGCAATTCCCTGGTTCATTCCCGGTGGCAATACCTTGATCTGGTTTGAATTTGAACAAAAGCTTGGCAATTAACTGTTCCCTGCTGTATTCTCATGGCAACATCTCTACCAACTTGAGTGCACTTGTCAATCAATCAAGCTCTTCTCATAATTGTTGTTCCTTTTAGTGCTAGTAATCTTGTATATTCTGTCCTGATGAGTGCAAGACAAAAAGCTTCGACAGCATGTCTCTTTTTTTCGTCAATACCTTTATTATTCTTTTAACTGTTGTGAATGTTTCTGCTGACGAGCAATATTGTGAAGAGGATGGGATGTGACCATCAGGCAATATAACCGTACAGATTATTCACTGTCACTTGCCCCACCAATCACTTCATGCTCTACAGTCCTTACTTCCTCCTCCAAGCTGGGAGACTGTGGGTGGTCACTCTCACTGACATTTGTCATGTTTTCCCTCCTCTCTCGAATCGAGTAGAAGCTGGGACAGAAGCTACAGGTCGTACCGATCATACAGCAGAAGCGATCGGAGTTACTCTCGCCATCGGAGCCATAGCGAGAGCAGCAGGTACAGCTGATGGACGGAACGTTGGCTTGGTCTGACTCATTCTTGCGGAACGCTTTCCTTCTTTCCCTGCACAGATTCCGAACTATATTTATTGGTGACTGATTCATTAGAACTGTTACTTTCAACGTTGGGGGACAAAGACTGCAGTGAAAAATTCTGTGCACGGTTATTACAGCAGTGGGGGCGGGGTGGGTGGGGGTTTGTTTTGATTTTTCTGTTTTTTCTCTTTTTTTTTGCAAAAGAAATGAATTAAACTCTTGGCAGTTCTTGCCGAGAGTAAATGTATTTGTATCTGCAGTTTTGTATGTAAGCAATAATATTTACCTTTAATATGTACTGTACTTAACTGCATTACTGTCATAGTTTAAAGTGAAAAAAAAGTAAATTTTCATACATTCTACCCGGTCTCTCTTCATTTTTCTCTTCCGCCCTGTATTAAAAGGGTGCATATAAAATAATTAAAATGTATATTTTAAAAGAATGTTGAAATGATTGAAGTATCTTCATATAGTAATCGTTCTGTCATTGATGCAGAATCATATCCCTTTCAGCACATTGCAACCCCTCCGACAGCACTGTGGGTGGACCTACCTCACACGGACTGCAGCGGCTTAAGAAGGTGGCTCACCACCCACTTCTCAAGGATAATTAGGGATGGGCAATAAATGCTGGTCGAGCCGGAGACGCCCACATCCCATGAAAGAATTTAAAAGAAATACAGAAAACACTGAGGCCTGTGGCAGTGCAAACATAGCTCTCAAACATTCTGCTCAAATCTCTCTTTACACAACTGCAGCATTTGTAGAGACTCCAGCCCACAGTTATACTCATTGCATTTCCAATAGAGATAGTCTGGAAATATGATGCTGCATTTTTCTTTTATGCATATTGCAACGTTTCATCTGAAAAGTGTGTCAAAGTCTACGGTAGATTTAAGACACAGGTCAGTGCCCAAATTGTCTCCCATTAATGAATGCAGCTCGGGATTTTAACAAATTTACCTTCCACAGAAGAGGCACCTGTACCTTACAGGAATAGGGCCTGGGTGGGATGCAGACTCGATGGGCCAAATGGCCGCTGCCTGCACTGTAGGGATTCTCTGTCTCTGTCATGGCTCAGTTCAAGCACACTCCCCTCCCTCAAATTCCCACTCGAGAGAACGCAGCTGAAAATCATAGAATCATAGAAACCCTACAGTACAGAAAGAGGCCATTCGGCCCATCGAGTCTCCACCGACCACAATCCCACCCAGGCCCTACCCCCATATCACTCCATATTTTACCCACTAATCCCTCTAAACTTAGCATCTCAGGACACTAAGGGGCAATTTTAGCATGGCCAATCAACCTAACCCGCACATCTTTGGACTGTGGGAGGAAACCGGAGCACCCGGAGGAAACCCACGCAGACACGAGGAGAATGTGCAAACTCCACACAGACAGTGACCCAAGCCGTGAATCGAACCCAGGTCCCTGGAACTGTGAAGCAGCAGTGCTAACCACTGTGCCTCCAGTGTGCTGCAGTATCCAGTGCTAAGAGAATGCAGCACTGTCAAAGGTGCCATCTTTTGGATAAGATGTTAAAGCAAGGCACCAGCTACTCCCTCAGACGGATGATCACATGGCAGTATTTCAGAGAAGGATCCTTGCCAATCCTCATCCCTCAATCAACCTCACAAAAACAGATTATCTCGTCATTATTGCATTGTTGATGGGAGCTTCCTATGCTCACATTTGTGGCCACATTTCCCACATTACAGCACTACACTTCAGCATCAGCATTTCATTGGCTCTAAACTGCTTTGAAAGGTTAGGTGGCCGAGTGTCCTCTTTTTTTTTCATTGCTGTTTGTGGAGCTTTGCTCTGCACAAAAGCAGGGAAGTCATGTTGGGAGTTTATAGAATTTTGCTGAGGCCACAGCTGGAGTACTGTGTGCAGTTCTGGTCACCACATTATCGGAAGAATGTAATTGCACTGGAGGGGGTGCAGAGGAGATTCACCGGAATGTTGCTTGGGATGAAACATTTAAGTTATGAAGAGAGGTTGGATAGACTTGGGTTGTTTTCGTTGGAGCAGAGAAGACTGAGGGACGACGTTATAAGACCATAAGATATAGGAGCATAATTAAGCCACTCGGCCCATCGAGGATGTGAGGGAAAACCTTTTTACCCAGAGGGTGGTGACGGTCTGGAATGTGCTGCCTGGGGGGGGTGGTGGAGGTGGGTTGCCTCACATCCTTTAAAAAGTACCTGGATGAGCACGTGGCACGTCATAACATTCAAGCCTATGGGCCAAGTGCTGGCAAATGGGATTAGGTGGGAGTTTGGGTGTTTCGTGTGTGCTGGTGCAGACTTGATGGGCCAAAGGGCCTCTTCTGCGCTGTTATGATTTTACAAAATTGAATGCTGCATTTCCACCCTTACAGCAGTGACTGCACTTCACGCACCATTCCATTGGCTGTAAAATGCTTTGGAATGCCCCAGGCTGGTGAATGGTGCTCCGTAGATGCAAGTTCTTCCTTTACTGACTCCAATAATTTACTGACTTAAGCTGAAGAGGAGTGTGTTAATTTTAATCATTGATTTCTGTCTTGCTTTTTGAATCATTGCCTTTTTAGGTCCCAATCTCGTTGCAAGTCTGCGTATTATACGGCTGTTGCCCCCTCAGATACAGGGTCAACTGCTGTTATGCATGCAAACGCTCGGATTATTGCACAACCAATCTCCTCTTGTACTCTAACACGATGTGGAGATGCTGGCATTGGACTGGGGTGGGCACAGTTAGAAGTCTCAACACCAGGTTAAAGTGCAACAGTTTAATTTGGAATCACGAGCGTTCGGAGCGCTGCTCCTTCAGCAGATAGGCCCCTGATGAAGGAGCAGCGTTCCGAAAGCTTATGATCCCAAATAAACCTGTTGGACTTTAACCTGATGTTGTGAGACTTCTAACTGTACTCTAATAAGTTACTACAAAAGTAGCAAACTACTACACAAACTTTAGTACACAAGATATCAAAACTTCATTACACACAAAGTATGCAACCTCTATCTTCATTATACACAAGATATCTAACCTCTGGTGTACTTTGTTATACACCAAGTATTCAAAGGGTATCAAAACCTTGACAAAAAAATATTTAAACTCACGACTTGGACTTGGATACTACCTGAAGTGAGGTGATCAGACTCCCTCCCAGTGGGTTTTGTTCCCATGTTTCTGAGTCCCAGACTCAAGGCCTTGCCGCTTCTTCTGTGGTGTTAGGTCCTGCAGGTTACTGCTGCTGATGTCTCTTGCACTGATCATGTTCCCAGTCACGTACTCACAGGACAGGCACTAATCAATCACTGTCTTTTGGTCACGAATGCTCAGAGAGTCGTGTCTTCTCAGAGGGTTTTATTTCTCTCGGGAGTCTGTGTTGACTCACTGTCTGTTCAAGGCATAGCAACGGCCATTCTCCACTCAGCTCCTTTGCCTCCTCTTCACTACGTCCTGTTCTTTGCTGATACAGAGTTAGCTTTTGAACTATCAGGCTTTGCTGGTGTCTTTATGGATAGCCATCAGGCTACACAGCCAACTGATGTAGAACTGAATCAGGGTAACCGGCAAAGTGTCGGCTTCTATCCCTGGCCTTGCACTGTTCATGTGGAGATGCCGGCGTTGGACTGAGGTAAACACAGTAACAGTTTTAACAACACCAGGTTAAAGTCCCAACAGGTTTATTTGGTAGTAAATACCATTAGCTTTCGGAGCGCTGCTCCTTCGTCAGATGGAGTGAAAATCTGCAGATTTCCATTCTACTTGCACTCTTTCACAGGAACTGTGGTCCTGGTTGGTATCTGGTAACTTTTTTCCATAAAATACACCTGATGCTCAGTGCAATAGGATCAGTTTGTAACGTTGAATAATTTGCTAGTAGTTGATGTTTAGGCCATTTTGATAAATGGGCACTTAGAACATAGAACATTACAGCGCAGTACAGGCCCTTCGGCCCTCGATGTTGCGCCGACCAGTGAAACCAATCTAAAGCCCCTCTAATCTACACTATTCCAATATCATCCATATGTTTATCCAATAACCATTTGAATGCTCTTAATGTTGACGAGTCCACTACTGCTGCAGGCAGGGCATTCCACGCCCTTACTACTCTCTGAGTAAAGAACCTACCTCTAACATCAGTCCTATATCTCTCACCCCTCAATTTAAAGCGATGTCCCCTCGTGGGTGTGTTACCAGAGGGAGGTGGTTGTTACGTCTAATAAACACGCAAGTTGATGTGGTTGGCTGCTTTTACTTCAGCCCTTCTGGAATGGTACATTCAGATAAGATGTCGAAGACATTGGAGTGCATCGGTACAGTATACTTACTCCCTTTAGGGACACTTGTAGTAGTGCCGTCCAATTCTGGTGGTTAGGTCACTATATTTGCCACGTAATACAATATATGCAATATTAATAAAAGAAATGCACATGCTTTTGAAAAGGTTACAGGTTTTAAACCACCACTAATCGAGACGTCAAGACTGCAAAGTAACTTCAAAGGGGGTTTCCGCAAAGTAAGCCTGATGTACACATTCTTGAGGGTGGTGACAATCAGTTAATTGTTTCTCACAGGGATCAACATCCTCTAGAAACTAGAAGCAGGAGTAGGCCATTCGGCCCTTCAAGCCTGCTCCGCCATTCATTTTGATCATGGTTGATCATCAAATTCAAATTTCTGATCCCCCCCCCACCCGCCCAATCCCTTGGTCCCTTTAGCCCCAAGAGCTGTATCTAATTTCTTCTTGAAATCACACAATGTTTTGGCCTCAATTACATTCTGTGGGAGTGAATTCCACACATTCACCACCCTATGGGTGAAGAAATTTCCCCTCACCTCAGTTCTAAAAGGTTTACTCCTTATCCTCAAACTTTGACCCCCTAGTTCTGGATTCCCCCACCATTGGGAACATTCTTTCTGAATCTACCCTGTCTAATCCTGTTAGAATTTTATAAGTTTCTATGAGATCCCCTCTCACTCTTCTAAACTCCAGTGAATATAATCCTAACCGACTTAGTCTTTTCTCATATGACAGACCTGCCATCCCATGAATCAGCCTGGTAAACCTTCGCTGCGCTCCCTCTATAGCAAGGACATCCTTCCTCAGATGAGGACACCAAAACTGCACACAATACTCCAGGTGTGGCCTCGCCAACCTCTATATAATTGCAGCAAAACCCAATCCCTATACTCAAATCCTCACACTATGAAGGCCAATATACCATTTGCCTTCATTACTGCCTGCTGCACCTGCGTGCTTACTTTCAGCGATTGATGCACAAGGACACCACAGTCTCGCTGAGTACCCACCTCTCAATTTATACCCATTCAAGTAATAATCTGTTTTCCTATTATTGCTACCAAAGTGGATAACCTCACATTTATCCAAGGTTCAGATGGCTCGATTGAGGGTTACAAGTTAGCAAGGAATGAGCTGAAAAAGGGGCTTAGGAGAGCTAGGAGGGGACACGAGAAGTCCTTGGTGGGTCGGATCAAGGAAAACCCCAAGGCTTTTTACTCTTATGTGAGGAATAAAAGAATGACCAGGGTGAGGTTAGGGCTGGTCAAGGACAGTAGTGGGAACTTGTGTATGGAGTCAGTAGAGATAGGCGAGGTGATGAATGAATACTTTTCTTCAGTGTTCACCAAGTAGAGGGGCCATGTTTTTGAGGAAGAGAAGGTGTTACAGGCTAATGGGCTGGAGGAAATAGATGTTCGGAGGGAGACTGTACTGGCAGTTTTGAATAAACTGAAGGTCGATAAGTCCCCTGGGCCTGATGAAATGTATCCTAGGATTCTTTGGGAGGCAAGGGATGAGATTGCAGAGCCTTTGGCTTTGATCTTTGGATCCTCACTGTCCACGGGGATGGTGCCAGAGGACTGGAGAATGGCGAATGTTGTTCCTCTGTTTAAGAAAGGGAATAGAAATGACCCTGGTAATTATAGACCGGTTAGTCTTACTTCGGTGGTTGGTAAATTGATGGAAAAGATCCTTAGAGATGGGATTTACGACCATTTAGAAAGATGCGGATTAATCCGGGATAGTCAGCACGGATTCGTGAAGGGTAAGTCGTGCCTCACAAATTTGATAGAATTTTTTGAGGAGGTAACTAGTGTGTTGATGAAGGTAGGGCAGTTGATGTCATATACATGGATTTTAGTAAGGCGTTTGATAAGGTCCCCCATGGTCGGCTTATGATGAAAGTGAGGAGGTGTGGGATAGAGGGAAAGTTGGCCGATTGGATAGGTAACTGGCTGTCTGATCGAAGACAGAGGGTGGTGGTGGATGGAAAATTTTCGGATTGGAGGCAGGTTGCTAGCGGAGTGCCACAGGGATCAGTGCTTGGTCCTCTGCTCTTTGTGATTTTTATTAATGACTTAGAGGAGGGGGCTGAAGGGTGGATCAGTAAATTTGCTGATGACACCAAGATTGGTGGAGTAGTGGATGAGGTGGAGGGCTGTTGTAGGCTGCAAAGAGACATAGATAGGATACAAAGCTGGGCTGAAAAATGGCAAATGGAGTTTAACCCTGATAAATGTGAGGTGATTCATTTTGGTAGGACTAATTTAAATGTGGATTACAGGGTCAAAGGTAGGGTTCAGAAGACTGTGGAGGAACAGAGAGATCTTGGGGTTCATATCCACAGATCTCTAAAGGTTGCCACTCAAGTGGATGGAGCTGTGAAGAAGGCCTATAGTGAGTTAAGCTTTTATTAACAGGGGGTTGGAGTTTAAGAGCCGTGGGGTTATGCTGCAACTGTACAGGACCTTGGTGAGACCACATTTGGAATATTGTGTGCAGTTCTGGTCACCTCACTATAAGAAGGATGTGGAAGCGCTGGAAAGAGTGCAGAGGAGATTTACCAGGATGCTGCCTGGTTTGGACGGTAGGTCTTATGAGGAAAGGTTGAGGGAGCTAGGGCTGTTCTCTCTGGAGCGGAGGAGGCTGAGGGGAGTCTTAATAGAGGTTTATAAAATGATGAAGGGGATAGATAGAGTGAACGTTCAAAGACTATTTCCTCAGGTGGATGGAGCTATTACAAGGGGGCATAACTATAGGGTTCGTGGTGGGAGATACAGGAAGGATATCAGAGGTAGGTTCTTTACGCAGAGAGTGGTTGGGGTGTGGAATGGACTGCCTGCAGTGATAGTGGAGTCAGACACTTTAGGAATATTTAAGCAGTTATTGGATAGGCACATGGAGCACACCAGGATGATAGGGAGTGGGATAGCTTGATCTTGGTTTCAGATAAAGCTCGGCACAACATCATGGGCCGAAGGGCCTTTTCTGTGCTGTACTGTTCTATGTTCTATGTTCTATCCACATTATACTGCATCTGCCATGCAGATGCCCACACACTCAGCCTGTCCAAATCACGCTGAACCATCTCTGCATCCTCCTCACAGCTCACCCTCCCACTCAATTTTGTATCATCTGCAAATTTGGAGAGAATACATTCACTTCCCTGTTCCAAATTATCAATATATATTCTCCCCCTTTAATCTCTAATCTCCCCTTTTACGACAGTTGTGCTTCCAATCGCTAGTTCCAAGACCTAGTAAGATAGAATTTATTTATTAGTCACTAATAAGGCTTACATTAACACTGCAATGAAGTTACTGTGAAATTCCCCTCGTTGCCACAATCTGGCGCCTGTTCGGGTCAATGCACCTAACCAGCACGTCTTTTAGACTGTGGGAGGAAACCGGAGCACCTGGAGGAAACCCACGCAGACACTCGGAGAACGTGCAGACTCCACACAGGCAGTGACCCAAGCCGGGAATCGAACCCAGGTCCCTGGCACTGTAAAGCAGCAATGCTAATCACTGTGCTAAATGATGAAGGCTGAGCACATTTGGGCCCTGCGTTCATAGCACTTTACAAAGTGGTATCATTGTTTCGAGGTACCCAGAGCAAAGAGGGACAAATGGCAGATTACTTGTTTCAACTAGATAATTGGGGATGGATGACACATTGGTCTAGTGAGTGACATCCATACTCATGCCACTGCTCCAACTTTAACACAACTCAGTGTTGTGTGGCTCAGAAAATGAACAGACTTAATTCATCACAAGTCTGTAACCAACTGCCATGAGTGTACGGGATAACCCTCATTCGCCTATTCTTTTTGCTGCTGTTATATACCTTCAGGTCATCTGGTGAGTCAGTTAGCTCAGTTGGCTGGTTGGTTGGGTTTGTGATGCACAGCGATGCCAACAGCGCAGGTTCAATTCCTGTACTGGCTGAGGTTAACTCTCAACCTTGTCCCTCACCTGAGGTATGGGAATCCTCAGGTTAAATCACCACCAGTCAGCTCTTCCCTCCCCCAACCACCAAAGGGGAGAGCAGCTTATGGTCATCTGGCACTATGGGTGACTCTACCTTTTTTTAACCTCAGGTCATCTATAGAGAGAGTGTCCACTTATAAACCAGAATTGACAGTCAACCTTGCTCAGCTGAGATCCAAGACAAGGGAGCACCAAGAGTAGCTCTACACTGATGATGCTACACTAATAATCCATGCCAAGAAACACCTTCAGTGGCAAATGGACAGACTCACCCCTGTAACAGGTTTGGTTTGGCAATCAGTGTCAGGAGGAGTCATGGTTCAGGATGCTGCCATAACTGCTGTCTCAGCATTGACAATGTGAAGCTGGAGGATGTTGACAGAGAATCTGGGAAAGGCAGTTTCTCTGATCCCTCACATCCTTCCTGAAGTGTTGGTGCCCAGAGCTGGACACAATGCTCAGTTCAGGCTGAGCCAGTGTTTAATGTAAATTATACATGGCCTCGTGTACTCTGTACCCTTATTAATAAGGCCTAGGATATTGTAGGCTTTATTAACCCTGCCCTCAAATTGTCCTGTCACTTTGTTCTCCTGCGTCCCTTTAGAGTTTTACCCTTCATTTTGTATTGCATCTCAAAATGAATTGCTTCATATTTCCGGGCAGCACAGTGGTTAGCACTGCTGCCTCACAGCGCCAGAGACCTGGGTTTGATTCCCGGCTTAGGTCAGTGTCTGTGCGGAGTCTGCATGTTCTCCCCGTGTCTGCGTGGGTTTCCTCCGGGTGCTCTGGCTTCCTCCCACAGTCCGAAAGACGTGCTGGTTAGGTGCATTGGCCATGCTAAATTCTTCCTCAGTGTACCCGAACAGGCGCCGGAGTGTGGCAACTAGAGGATTTTCACAGTAACATCATTGCAGTGCTAATGTAAGCTTACTTGTGACTAATAAATAAACTTCAGGGCAAACCTTCCACCAGTCTGAACAACACCCATTCACCGTTACTCTCTGTTTCCTGTGACTCCACTGGTTCCATATTCGCTTTGCAACTGCCCCTTTTTCTCCATGACCTCTAACTTTCCTCACAAGTATGTTGTGTGGCACTGTATCAATATCCAATATCATCCATATGTTTATCCAATAACCACTTGAACGCTCTCAACGTTGACGAGTCCACCACTGCTGCAGGCAGGGCATTCCACGCCCTTACTACTCTCTGAGTAAAGAACCTACCTCTAACATCTGTCCTATATCTATCACCCCTCAATTTAAAGCTATGTCCCCTCGTGCTAGCCAACACCATCCGAGGAAAAAGGCTCTCACTATCCACCCTATCTAATCCTCTGATCATCTTGTATGCCTCTATTAAGTAACCTCTTAACCTTCTTCTCTCTAACGAAAACAACCTCAAGCCCCTCAGCCTTTCCTCATACGATTTTCTCACCATACCAGGCAACATCCTGGGAAATCTCCTCTGCACCCTTTCCAACACTTCACTTTTTTGATTTTGATTTGATTTATTATTGTCACATGTATTAACATACAGTGAAAAGTATTGTTTCTTGTGCGCTATACAGACAAAGCATACCGTTCATAGAGAAGGAAAGGAGAGAGTGCAGAATGTAGTGTTACAGTCATAGCTAGGGGTAGAGAAAGATCAACTTAATGCGAGGTAAGTCCATTCAAAAGTCTGACAGCAGCAGGGAAGAAGCTGTCCTTGAGTCGGTTGGTACGTGACCTCAGACTTTTGTATCTTTTTCCCGAAGGAAGAAGGTGGAAGAGAGAATGTCCGGGGTGCATGGGGTCCTTAATTGTGCTGGCTGCTTTGCCAAGGCAGCGGGAATTGTAGACAGAGTCAATGGATGGGAGGCTGGTTTGCGTGATGGATTGGGCTACATTCACGATCTTTTGTAGTTTCTTGCGGTCTTGGGCAGAGCAGGAGCCCCAGACCAAGCTGTGATACAACCAGAAAGAATGCTTTCTATGGTGCATCTGTAAAAGTTGGTGAAAGTCGTAGCTGACATGCCAAATTTCCTTAGTCTTCTGAGAAAGTAGAGGCGTTGGTGGGCTTTCTTAACTATAGTGTCGGCATGGGGGGACCAGGACAGGTGGTTGGTGATCTGCACACCTAAAAATGTGAAGCTCTCGACCCTTTCTACTTCGTCCCCATTGATGTAAACAGGAGCATGTTCTCCTTTACGCTTCCTGAAGTTGATCACAATCTCCTTCATTTTGTTGACATTGAGGCAGAGATTATTGTTGCTGCACCAGTTCACCAGATTCTCTATCTCATTCCTGTACTCTGTCTCGTCATTGTTTGAGATCTGACCCAATACGGTGGTGTCTTCAGCAAACTTGAAAATCGAATTGGAGGGGAATTTGGCCGCACAGTCATGGGTGTATAAGAAGTATAGTAGGGGGCTGAGAACACAGTCTTGTGGGGCACCAGTGTTGAGGATGATCGTGGAGGAGGTGTTGTTGCCTATCCTTACTGATTGTGGTCTGTGAGTTAGGAAGTTCAGGATCCAGTCGCAGAGGGAGGTGCCGAGGCCCAGGCCACGGAGTTTGGAGATGAGTTTCGTGGGAATAATAGTGTTGAAGGCTGAGCTGTAGTCAATAAATAGGAGTCTGACAAAGATGTCCTTGTTGTCCAGGTGTTCCAGGGTTGAGTGCAAGGCCAGTGAGATGGCGTCTGCTGTGGACCTGTTGGGGCAGTAGGCAAACTGTAGTGGATCCAGGTAGTCCGGGAGGCTGGAATTGATTTGTGCCATGACTAACCTTTCGAAGCACTCCATAATGATGGATTTATGGATTTATTTAATTTTTTACTGTTCTCTACCTTTTATTTCTTTATTGTCTTTCTTCATTTTTCTTCCCCCCCACTCTTTCCCCCTACTTTATTCCCCTCCCCTTACCTTTTCTCCCCCCTGCTTCCCCTTTTCTGTATTTTATCTCTGTCCCATCTTTTTTTCCGCCCCTCTCCCCCAACATCTTCATCTGTCACAGCTTGCAGATTCTCTGGGGTTTGGCCATTCACACCCTTTATTCTCTGTGGACTGCCATTAGCAGCCTTTCCCCTGGTTTCTGTGGCCATGACTCATCTTTCATTCCCTCACCCTGCAGTATAAATATCTCCCACTTTCTCTGCCTTTCAGCTTTGACAAAGGGTCATCTGGACTCGAAACGTCAGCTCTTTTCTCTCCTTACAGATGCTGCCAGACCTGCTGAGATTTTCCAGCATTTTCTCTTTTGGTTTCAGATTCCAGCATCCGCAGTAATCTGCTTTTATCAATCTGCTCCATCTTCCTATCGATGCGAGGCAGCGGGGATAATTCAGAGATTACTACATTTGAGGTTCTGCTTGTTAATTTCCGACTGAGCGCCCTAGATTCTGATTTCAGGGCCACATCCCTCTTTCTGCCAATTGTTTATAACAATGTGGACCACGACTGCTGCCTGTTCACCCTTCGCACCCCTCCTCCCCTCCCCCTCCCCCCACCACTCCCCCTTCAACCAATCACTGACACCCTTGACTCTGGCACCAGGGAAGCACCAATCCACTTCAAGCAGATGTTCCTGGTCTGGAGAAGCTAGAAGGAATCAGGATGCCTGGTGTCCCTCTCCAATCAACACTAACGGCAGAGTGTACAAGGATTCCCATGGTCTCATGGTTGGTAAACACAGAAGTCTCACAACACCAGGTTAAAGTCCAACAGGTTTATTTGGGAGCAAAAGCCACAAGCTTTCGGAGCGCTGCTCCTTCGTCAGGTGAGTGGGATTTCAGTTCACAAACAGGGCATAAAAAGTCACAAATTCAATTTACAAAATAATGGTTGGAATGCGAGTCTTTACAGGTAATCAAGTTTTAAAGGTACAGACAATGTGAGTGGAGAGAGGGTTAAGGGTTAAAGGGATGCGTATTGTCTCCAGCCAGGACAGTTAGTGAGATTTTGCAACCCAGGCAAGTTGTGGGGGTTACAGGTAGTGTGACATGAACCCAAGATCCCGGTTGAGGCCGTCCTCATGTGTGCGGAACTTGGCTATCAGTCTCTGCTCAGCGACTCTGCGCTGTCGTGTGTCGTGAAGGCCACCTTCGAGAACGCTTACCCGAAGATCAGAGGCCGAATGCCCGTGACTGCTGAAGTGTTTCCCCAACAGGAAGAGAACACTCTTGCCCAGTGATTGTCGAGCGGTGTTCATTCATCCGTTGTCGTAGCGTCTGCATGGTCTCCCCAATGTACCATGCCTCGGGACATGCTTTCCTGCAGCGTATCAGGTAGACAACGTTGGCCGAGTTGCAAGAGTATGTACCGTGTGGATGGTGTTCTCACGTGAGATTATGGCATCCGTGTCGATGATCCGGCACGTCTTGCAGAGGTTGCTGTGGCAGGGTTGTGTGGTGTCGTGGTCACTGTCTCCTGAAGGCTGGGTAGTTTGCTGCGGACAATGGTCTGTTTGAGGTTGTGCGGTTGTTTGAAGGCAAGAAGTGGGGGTGTGGGGATGGCCTTGGCGAGATGTTCGTCTTCATCAATGACATGTTGAAGGCTCCGGAGGAGATGCCGTAGCTTCTCCACTCCGGGGAAGTACTGGACGACGAAGGGTACTCTGTCCACCGTGTCCCGTGTTTGTCTTCTGAGGAGGACGGTCGGTTTTTCGCTGTGGTGCGTCGGAACTGTCGATTGATGAGTTGAGCGCCATATCCTGTTCTTATGAGGGCATCTTTCAGCGTCTGGAGGTGTCTGTTGCAATCCTCCTCATTTGAGCAGATCCTGTGTATACGGAGGGCTTGTCCGTAGGGGATGGCTTCTTTAACGTGTTTAGGGTGGAAGCTGGAGAAGTGGAGCATCGTGAGTAGTCCATGGTGAGTCTGATGGTGGGATGGAATTTGTTGATGTCATCATAGAGTTGTTTCAGTGATTGTTCACCATGAGTCCAAAGGAAAAAAATGTCATCGATGTATCTAGTGTATAGCATCGGTTGAAGGTCCTGTGCAGTGAAGAGGTCTTGTTCGAACCTGTGCATGAAGATGTTGGCATATTGAGGTGTGAATTTGGTCCCCATGGCTGTTCCGTGTGTCTGGATGAAGAACTGGTTGTTGAAGGTGAAGACATTGTGGTCCAGGATGAAGCGGATGAGTTGTAAAATTGCATCTGGAGATTGGCAGTTGTCGGCGTTGAGTACTGAGGCCGTTGCAGCAATGCCATCATCGTGGGGGATGCTGGTGTAGAGTGCCGAGACATCCATTGTGACGAGGAGCGCTCCTGGTTCAACTGCTCCACGTATGCTGAGTTTCTGTAGGAAGTCCGTAGTGTCGCGACAAAAGCTCAGGGTTCTTTGTACGATGGGTTTCAAGATACCCTCGACGTAGCCGGAGAGGTTCTCACACAGGGTCCCATTGCCCGATACGATGGGACGGCCGGGTGTGTTTGCCTTGTGTATCTTCGGGAGGCAGTAGAGATCTCCAACACGGGGAGTACGTGGGATGAGAGCACGGAGGGTGCTCTGAAGGTCCGGATCAAATGTCTTGATCAGTCTGTTGAGTTGACGGGTGTGTTCTTTGGTCGGATCTGCAGGTAACTGTCTGTAGTGTTCCTCGTTGTTCAGTTGTCGGTACACTTCTTTGCAGTAATCAGTTCTGTTCAGTATGACGATGGCCCCTCCTTTGTCTGCTGGTTTGATGACAATGTTGCAGTTGGTTTTGAGAGCGTGGATGGCGTCGCGTTGTGCTTGGGTGATGTTCGGGGCTGTCTTGTGAGTGCGGCTGATGAATCTGGCATTGACGCACCTCCTGACGGCTTGGGCATACATGTCAAGTCGAGGGCAGCGGCCTTCCAGAGGAGTCCAATTCGACTCTTTCCTCTTCGGTTGCTGCACCGCGCTCCACCTCATAGTTGGTACCAGGCATCTCCAGGTCAGGCACAGAGTTAAGCTCCTTCCCCCCTGCACCCCTCAACTGCACCCCATAGTTCCCTTGACCGCAAGAAACTCCAAGGGTTGTGAGCGTAGCCCAGTCCATCACGCAAACCAGCCTCCTGTCCACTGACTGTCTACACTCCCGCTACCTCGGAAAAGCAGCCAGCATAATCAAGGACCCCACACACAAAGAACAACGAACAGTACAGCACAGGAACAGGCCCTTCGGCCCATCAAGCCTGCGCCGATCACGTTGTCCTATCTCAACCAACCACTTATATCCCTCTATTCCCCGTTTGTTCATATGCCTTTCAAGATAAGTCTTAAATGTGGCTAACGTAACTGCACTCCGGACATTCTCTCTTCCACCTACTTCCGTCGGGAAAAAGATACAAAAGTCTGAGGTCACGTACCAACCAACTCAAGAACAGCTTCTTCCCTGCTGCTGACAGACTTTTGAATGGACCAACCTTGCATTAAGTTGATCTTCCTCTACACCCTAGCTATGACTGTAACACTACATTCCGCACTCTCTCCTTTCCTTCTCTCTGAACAGTATGCTTTGTCTGTATAGCGCACAAGAATCAATACTTTTCACTGTATGTTAATACACGTGACAATAATAAATCAAATCAAAAAAAAGCACAGAGATTCACTGCACCAATATGACATTTGTTATCAGCTGCATTGAAGATGCTCACACGCAGTCAATGAGTCACCCAACAGAGGGAGCTCCTGAGCTGGGTTTCACCTCCAGCCTGACCAAATGAAAGGCTCAGAGGTGAACCCACATTCAGTCCCACCCCCCCGTGGAGAATGGGATATTCTGGTGGGAGGAGGATCTCGGATTGTAACCTGGTGGTCCCTGCAGGATTCCCAGTTTCAGGAAGTGTTCGCTGTTGAGGAATATTTTTAAAAATAAAGCAAATTCCATCATCCAGGTTTAGAAACACAGAAACTGGAAGCAGGAGGAGGCCATTCGGCCCTTCGAGCCTGCTCCACCATTCATTTTGATCATGGCTGATCATCAAATTCAATATCCTGATCCTCCCTTCCCCCCATATCCCTTGATCCTTTAGCCCCAAGAACTATATCTAATTTCTTCTTGAAATCAGACAACGTTTTGGCCTCAACTACATTCTGTGGGAGTGAATCCCACACATTCACCACTCTCTGGGTGAAGAAATTTCTCCTCACCTCAGTTCTAAAAGTGTTAGCTCGGTGAGATAAGCCCTTCTCCACACCATCACCTCAAATACAACAACAACTTGCATTTTTATGGCACCTCTGGTGGATTAACGACATCGCAAGCGGCTCTCGATAGCAGCCTTTTTGGATGCTTCATCAAACCAACCTCCTCGACCGCCTGTCCTGGGGTCTCCTTCAGCAGCTGGGAGTCAAATCCCAGAGAGGCTGCTGTCGAGCCCCTTGGGATGTTCTCAATCCACCAAAGGTGCCATAAAAATGCAAGTTGTTGTATTTTAGGTGAAGGTGTGGGGGAGGGGTTTACCTATTGTCGAACTCCATTGTCTGGGCAAAGAATTGACTCCAAGAAAGAATTGACTGGCAACAACAGCAGAATCGTCAATGGACGTATATCAGATGTGAAATGTTCACTGGTTAATGAACAAGTTCCTTTGGGAATTCCGTGTCTCTAGATTCTTCGGTCTATTTTAGTTCAGATGAGGACATTATGTGTCATCGCTTCCAAAGTATGACTTTTAGATCTGGGTGCTGGGACAGCAGTGAGTGACTGAGGCTGCAGTAGGAGCCTAGGCCTCAAGGGCAGGAGTTGACCTTTGAGCCTGCTCTGCTATTCAGTCTGACCATGGCTGTTCTGGTTATGGCCTTGATGCGCGATTAAATCACTCGGGAGGCGAGATCGTACCCGGGAAATAAAGGCTTTTATTAGTAACAAGAATGGAGCATACTGCTTAACAATACAATCCCAGACTAAAGGGTCACCAGGCAGTGCAGTGACCTTTATACTCCTACAGGTAGGCGGAGCCAACCGGAGTGTACCACAGAACAATACCAACAGGTAGAACACCCCAACCCTAACCCCAACAGTGACAACAGTAACATATGTACAAGTACCCATAGTGGTAACCATCTATGGTTCATCACATTCACTCCTCCTTTAAAACAAAGGCCGGTGGGGAAAAAAAAACAGAACGAACTGTTCATATATTCACAAGTTCGGTCGTATTGGAGGGCCGCACCGTCTCTGCGACCTCCTCAACACTGGCGGTAGCGCCGGTTCTGGTGACCGTGGTGACCTTCTCTCCAAGGCGGTGTCCAGTGACTCCTCCAGTTCCTCACGGACAGGTGGACCATGAGGTGGCGACAATCTCCTGGACTCGAGCACGCCCCGAGGTGGCGACAATCTCCTGGACTCGAGCACGCCCCGAGGTGGCGACAATCTCCTGGACTCGAGCACGCCCCGAGGTGGCGACAATCTCCTGGACTCGAGCACGCCCCGAGGTGGCGACAATCTCCTGGACTCGAGCACGCCCCGAGGTGGCGACAATCTCCTGGACTCAGGCAAGCTGTACACGGAAGTAAGAGGATTAAGTGGTGGTCCCGATACTGCCCGCGCCGTGTCAGGAGGGGAGATAAAGGTCAAGGGGTCCCTAATCAGGGGTGCGGGCGCGACAGGGGTTTCCAAGTCCCCTGCAGGCGCCAGATCTCGAATAGAGACCATGTCCACTCGCCCGTCAGGATATGCCACATAGGCATATTGAGGGTTGGCGTGGAGGAGATGGAACTGTTCAACCAAAGGGTCGGACTTGCGGGTCCTAACATGCCGCCGCAGGAGGACAGGTCCTGAGTACGTCAACCAAGACGGCAGTGAGGTCCCAGAGGAAGACTTCCTAGGGAAGGTAAACATCCGCTCATGTGGGGTAGCGTTGGTTGCCGTACACAGGAGGGACCGGATTGAATGGAGCACATCAGAAAGTACCTCTTGCCAACGGGAGACTGGAAGACCCTTAGACCTCAACGCCAGTAAGACAGCCTTCCAGACTGTAGCATTTTCTCTTTCAACCTGCCCGTTACCCCTGGGGTTGTAACTCGTAGTTCTACTTGAGGCAATCCCTTTTGAGAGCAGGTATTGCCTCAAGTCGTCACTCATAAACGACGAGCCCCTATCACTGTGGGTATAGCTGGGGTAACCAAACAGGGTGAAAAGATCCCGCAATGCTTTGATAACCATGGCAGCGGTCATGTCTGAACAGGAAATGGCAAAAGGGAATCGGGAGTACTCGTCAATCTCATTGAGGAAGTACACATTCCGATCTGTCGAAGGAAGGGGGCCCTTGAAATCCACACTCAGTCTTTCAAAAGGGCGAGTGGCCTTAATGAGGTGTGCCCTGTCAGGTCGGTAGAAGTGCGGCTTGCATTCAGCACATACCTGGCAGCTTCGGGTTATTGACCTGACATCCTCTACTGAGTAGGGTAGATTCCGGGCCTTTACGAAATGGAAGAGCCGAGTGATCCCCGGATGGCAGAGATCATTGTGGAGGGCCTGTAATCGATCCTCCTGCACACTGGCACATGTTCCACGCAACAGGGCGTCTGAAGGCTCATTGAGCTTCCCTGGACGGTACATGATATCATAGTTGTAGGTGGAGAGTTCGATTCTCCACCTCAAGATTTTATCATTTTTGATCTTACCCCGTAACATGTTGTTGAACATGAACGCCACGGACCGCTGGTCCGTGAGCAGGGTGAATCGTTTTCCAGCCAAGTAATGGCGCCAATGCCGGACGGCCTCCACAATGGCCTGAGCCTCTTTTTCCACCGCGGAGTGCCGAATTTCAGGGCCTTGGAGGGTGCGAGAGAAAAAGGCGACGGGCCTGCCGCCTGGTTAAGTGTGGCGGCCAGGGCGAAATCAGATGCATCACTCTCCACCTGAAAGGGGATGGACTCATCGACAGCGTGCATTGTGGCTTTCGCGATGTCGGCTTTTATCCCTTCAAAGGCTAAGCGAGCCTCTGCTGCCAGGGGAAAAGAGGTAGACTTTATGAGCGGACGGGCTTTGTCCGCGTAATTGGGAACCCACTGTGCGTAATACGAGAAGAAGCCTAAGCATCTTCTCAGTGCTTTGATGCCAGTGGGTAGGGGAAGTTCAAGGAGGGGACGCATACGGTCTGGATCAGGGCCAAGGACCCCGTTTTCCACCACGTATCCGAGAATTGCTAGGCGGCACTTGCTAAATACACACTTCTCCCTGTTATAGGTCAGATTCAGGCGAGACGCAGTGTGTAAAAACTTTAGGAGATTGGCATCGTGGTCCTGCTGGTCATGGCCGCAGATAGTAACGTTGTCCAGGTACAGGAAGGTAGCCCGTAGCCCGTTTTGGTCCACCATTCAGTCCATTGCACGCTGGAAGACCGAGACCCCATTCGTGACGCCAAAGGGAACCCTTAAGAAGTGGTAGAGACGGCCATCCGCCTCAAAGGCCGTGTATTTTCGGTCCTCTGGGCGAATGGGGAGCTGGTGATAGGCTGACTTCAAGTCAATGGTGGAGAACACCCGGTACTGCGCAATCTGGTTGACCATGTCAGATATGCGTGGGAGAGGATACGCGTCCAGCTGCGTGTATCTATTAATGGTCTGACTATAGTCTATGACCATCCGGGGTTTGTCTCCAGTTTTAACCACCACGACTTGTGCTCTCCATGGGCTAGTGCTAGGTTGAATGATCCCTTCCCTGAGGAGCCGCTGAACCTCAGATCGAATAAAGATCCGATCCTCAGCGCTGTAATGCCTGCTCTTAGTTGCGATGGGCTTGCAGCCTGGCACGAGATTCTCGAATAAAGATGGCGGGGTGATTCTGAGTGTCGAGAGACTGCACGTGGAGCGCGCTGGGCAATTTGGAGGCTACTGTTCTCCCACTGAAAGTGGAGGGAGTGGCCCATCGTACTGCAGGGTCACACTCCTCAGGTGGACCATAAAGTCTAGTCCCAGGAATATCGGAGCACAAAGGTGCGGTAACACGAGGAGCCTGAAGTTCTCATAAACTGTGCCCCGCACCGTTAGGTTGACCACGCAGCTCCCAAGAACGGTAACAGATTGGGACCTCGACGCCATAGAAATTGTCTGCCTGACAGTCTGTACTCGGAGACCGCACCGTTTCACGGTGTCAGGATGAATGAAACTCTCTGTGCTCCCGCTGTCAAACAGACAATGTATTAGGCGTCCATTTACCTCTATGCCCATCATGGACTTGTCGAGTCTCTGAGGCTTGGCCTGGTCCAGGATGATTGACGCCACCGTTGAGTCTTGAGAGCAACTGCAGGCAGCTGAGATGGTTGATGATGATGACCCCTGCTGGTCGTCTGCGGTCGGTGCCGACCAAAATGGCTGCGCCCATGGATCGCACGTGGTCGGTGGCGCTGAAAGTGGCGGCACCCGCTGGTCGCACGTGTCTTGCGTCGTCGTCGTCAGGAATGGCGACGCTCGTGAATCGCACGTGGTGGAAGACCTCGATGAAGCCGGAGACAAGGAGACAGATTCTGGAGAATCACACGCCGCACTGCTAGGTTTCGAGGGTGGTTTAGCTCTGCACACTTTGGCATAGTGCCCTTTCTTCCCACACGCGGAGCAAAATACCGTTCTGGCCGGACATCGCTGCCGAGGGTGTTTCGCCAATCCACAGAAATAGCACCGCGGGCCTCCTGGAGCTGCCGCCGTCGTCAGGTCCGAAGTTGAAAGCACGATCGTGCAGTTTCTCGGAGCCGCTGGGTAGAGTTGAGTCGGTGGCTGTACTTGCCACGATGTTCCCACGTGGTCGGTGGGGTAAGTTTCTAGACTTCTGGAGGCCGTTTCCATCGGGTCAGCCAATTCCACCGTCTTAGCTCGGTCTAGGTTACCCTGCTCTAGCAGCCGCAGGCGAATATAGGATGAGCCGATTCCCACCACGAACGCATCTCGGATCAAATCGTTAGTGTACTGGGTCGCCGACACTGACTTGCAGTTGCAGGCTCTGGCTAGCTGCTGAAGTTCGCGCAGGTACTGTCCCGTCGTTTCACCGGGCTGCCGCCGTCGAGTGGCTAGAAGGTGTCGAGCATGGATCTCGTTTGGTGGTTTGTTGTACAGTTTCTTAAGTAGTTCGATGGCCCCTTTGTAGTCTTGGGCATCACGGATTGATGAATATACAGTGTCGCTTACCCTTGCATGGAGGACCCACAGTCTATCGGCGTCGTTTTGAATGGCTGTTGAGGCGTCGATATAGTCGATATAGTCGATATAGTCTTGAAAACACTTCAACCAATGGTCGAAAGTGTTCGACGCTCCAGCTGCACGCGGATCTAAGGTAAGCCGCTCGGGTTTCAACATTTGCTCCATGGTTTTTTTTTACCAAAAAATTGATGCGCGATTAAATCACTCGGGAGGCTGGATCGTACCCGGGAAATAAAGGCTTTTATTAGCAACAAGAATGGAGCATACTGCATAACAATACAATCCCAGACTAAAGGGTCACCCGGCAGTGCAGTGACCTTTATACTCCTACAGGTAGGCGGAGCCAACCGGAGTGTACCACAGAACAATACCAACAGGTAGAACACCCCAACCCTAACCCCAACAGTGACAACAGTAACATATGTACAAGTACCCATAGTGCTAACCATCTATGGTTCAGTACCCATAGTGGTAACCATCTATGGTTCAGTACCCATAGTGGTAACCATCTACGGTTCACCACAGGCCTCAACTCCACTTTCCCGTCCGCCCTCCCCAAACCTCAACTCCCTCATCAATCAAATATCTGTCAATAAATTCAGTGTCCCAGCCACCACTGCTTTCTGAAGAAGAGAATTTCTCCTCATCGCCATTTTAAACAATAGACCTCTTATTAAACTGTGTCCCCTGGTTCTAGTCTCTCCCACAAGGGGAATCATCCTCCCAGTATCCACCCTGTCACGTTTCCTCAGGATCTTCTATGTTTCAATAAGATCACCTCTCATTCTTCTAAACTCCAATAGGTACAGGCCCAACCTATAAGTCCATAAGACGTAGGAGCAGAATTAGGCCATTCGGCCCATCGAGCCTGTTCAGCCATTCAATCATGGCTGATATTTTTCTCATCCCCATTCTCCTGCCTTTTCCCTATAACCCCTGATCCCCTTATTAATCAAGAACCTATCTATCTCTGCCTTAAAGACACTCAATGACCCGGCCTCCACAACCTTCTGCGGCAAAGAGTTCCACAGATTCACTCTGGCTGAAGAAATTCATCCTCATCTCAGTTTTAAAGGATCGTCCCTTTAGCCTGAGGTTGCGCCCTCTGATTCTAGTTTTTCCTACTGGTGGAAACATCCTCTCCACGTCCACTCTATCCAGGCCTCGCAGTATCCTGTAAGTTTCAGTAAGATCCCCCCTCATCCTTCTAAACTCCAGCGAGTACAGACCCAGAGTCCTCAACCGTTCCTCATACGACAACCTGGTTCAACCTTCGTAAGATCAGCCCTTCAATGAATCTTCTCCAGAGTGTTCCTAACAGGATCACATCTTTTTTCAAATAAGGAGACTAATCGTGTACAATTTAGATGGGATATGGGGCGGGATTTTCCAGCCGTGCTCACCCCGAAACCAGAAAACCTTGCCCCGAGGTCAATGGACCTTCACATGATCTGCCCCCCCCTCCCCCCCGCCCCCCCCCCCGCCCCACCCCTCCCCCCCTGTCCGCTATGGTTCCCCTGGTGAGCAAGACAGGAGAATTCCGTCCATTGTCAATGTGGCACGGTGTGAGTTAGTGTCCCTGCTTCTGAGCCAGAAGCTCCTGGTTCAACCTCCACCCCAGGGCCTGATGGCCAAGGAAGATTTTTTCCTTTATCCTTTCATGGGCTGTGGACATCACTGGCTAGACCAGCATTCATTGCCCATCCCCAATTGGTGGTGAGCTACCTTCTTGAATCTTGTAGTCCATGTGCTGTGGCAATAAATATTCCAGCATTTCAGAGGGCGGTTAAGAATCACCCACATTGCTGTGGCTCTGGAGTCACATGTAGGCCAGACCGGGTAAGGGAGATTTCCTTCCCTAAAGGGACATTAGTGAACCAGATGGGTTTTTCCGACAATCGATGATAGCCAATTTCCATTTCAGATTTATTGACTGGGCGGCACGGTAGCACAGTGGTTAGCACTGCTGCCTCACAGCGCCAGGGACCCAGGTTTGATTCCCGGCTTGGGTCACTGTCTGTGTGGAGTCTGCACGTTCTCCCTGTGTCTGCATGGGTTTCCTCCGGGTGCTCCAGTTTCCTCCCACAGTCTGAAAGGCGTGCATTAGTTACGTGCATTGGCCATGCTAAATTCTCCCTCAGTGTACCCGAACAGGCGCCGGAGTGTGGCGACTAGGGGATTTTCACAGTAACTTCATTGCAGTGTTAATGCAAGCCTACTTAATTAATTGAATTTAAATTCCACCAGCTGCCATGGATGGGACTTGAACCCATGTCCCCATAGCGTTAGCCTGGGTTTCTGGACCACTGGTGCAGTGACATTACCACTACTCCACTGTCTCCCTGGGTGTGTTCATAATATGGCCAAACATCTTTCCAATAGGCCGATGGCAGGAGGGGAGAGTGGGAGAGCAGGCTGACCGGGTGGTAGCTACAGCGTAACGGCCTCCCCACATTAACACACTCCTCGCTCAGGATCTTGCCACGGGCTGCGCTCCACGGCAAGTATCCTCCTTACCCTGAGGGGTTACCAGAGAGAGAGCGAAAATGAGGGATTGTGAATGCTGCTCCCCCAGCCCCAGGAGTGTGAGAAGCCACAGTGTCGCGGAGAAGTTTTTGGCAAGGAAGTTCTGGGATTTATATTTAGCATCAATGTGTTCGACACCATCTGGAGTGTCTCTGAGCAGCGGAGGAAATGAAAATGCAAATTGTCAGGCGACGCTCACCCAAGGCCAGGACTTGAGGGCCCAACGCTTGTCAGCCTGAAGACCGCAGTGTGACACAGTGAGCAACAGGCAGAGGACAGCTGTGAAAAACAGCTGGAGCTCAGTACCAGGTAGCATCCAGCCTAGGCAGTAACAATCGCAGGAGTTGGCCATTCAGCCTCCTAACATCATGCCAGCCCTTTGCAAAAACAATCCAACAGAAGTTAGTTGTTCCATTTTAATGTTTATTTTATTTCAATCAATCTGAACATAGAACATAGAACAGTACAGCACAGAACAGGCCCTTCGGCCCACGATGTTGTGCCGAGCTTTATCTGAAACCAAGATCAAGCTATCCCACTCCCTATCATCCTGGTGTGCTCCATGTGCCTATCCAATAACCGCTTAAATGTTCCTAAAGTGTCTGACTCCACTATCACTGCAGGCAGTCCATTCCACACCCCAACCACTCTCTGCGTAAAGAACCTACCTCTGATATCCTTCCTGTATCTCCCACCACGAACCCTATAGTTATGCCCCCTTGTAATAGCTCCATCCACCCGAGGAAATAGTCTTTGAACGTTCACTCTATCTATCCCCTTCATCATTTTATAAACCTCTATTAAGTCTCCCCTCAGCCTCCTCCGCTCCAGAGAGAACAGCCCTAGCTCCCTCAACCTTTCCTCATAAGACCTACCCTCCAAACCAGGCAGCATCCTGGTAAATCTCCTCTGCACTCTTTCCAGCGCTTCCACATCCTTCTTATAGTGTCTGTATTCAGTGTTTGGGGGGGGGTGGGTGCAGTTTCAGGCTTCCTGTTCCAAGAAAAGGAAACAGAAAGTAAATATTGTTACGCTGTCAGTAATTCAGGCTTTGCCCATCTCTCCGGGTGCCAGTTCCACATGTTGACCGCACTCAGCCAGTTCTCTGGATATAGCCGTTCAAATCCCACCACCGCAGCTGATGAGGTTTAAACTCAATTCATTTAACAAATCTGGAATCTAAAGCTAATCTCAGTGACAGTGACCATGAAACCATTGTCGATTGTCGGAAAAACCCATCTGGTTCACTAATGTCCCTTTAGGGAAGGAAATCTACAGTCCTTCTGCCGACTTCAGGAAGCGTAAAGGAGAACATGCCCCTGTCTACATCAATGGGGACGAAGTAGAAAGGGTCGAGAGCTTCACGTTTTTAGGTGTCCAGATCACCTGTCCTGGTCCCTCCACGCCGACACTGTAATTAAGAAAGCCCACCAATGCTTCTACTTTCTCAGAAGACTAAGGAAATTTGGCATGTCAGCTACAACTCTCACCAACTTCTATAGATGCACCATAGAAAGCATTCTTTCTGGTTGTATCACAGCTTGGAATGGCTCCTGCTCTGCCCAAGACCGCAAGAAACTACAAAGGGTCATGAATGAAGCCCAGTCCATCACGCAAACCAGCCTCCCATCCATTGACTCTGTCTACACTTCCCACTGCCTCGGAAAAGCAGCCAGCATAATCAAGGACCCCACACACCCCGGATATTCTCTCTTCCACCTTCTTCCGTCAGGAAAAGGATACAAAAGTCTGAGGTCACGTATCAACCGGCTCAAGAACAGCTTCTTCCCTGCTGCTGTCAGACTTTTGAATGGACTTACCTTGCATTAAGTTGATCATTCTCTACACCCTAGTTATGACTGTAACACTGCATTCTGCACTCTCCCATTTTCTTCTCTATGAATGGTATGCTTTGTCTGTATAGCGCGCAAGAAACAATATTTTTCACTGTATGTTAATACATGTGACAATAATAAATCAAATCAAATCAGAAGTCCTTAGAACATAGAACATAGAAAAGCTACAGCACAAACAGGCCCTTCGGCCCACAAGTTGCACCGAACATGTCCCTACCGACTATATAGAAACATATAGTATATGTTTATGGCTATAGAACATAGAAAAGCTACATAGAAAAGTCCTGATCCGGTCTGTTCTACATGTGACTCCAGAGCCACAGCAATGTGGTTGACTCTCAATTGCCTTCTGAAATGGTCGAGCAAGCCACTCAGTTCAAGGAGTGGCACGGTAGCACAGTGGTTAGCACTGCTGCCTCACAGCGCCAGGGACCCAGGTTCAATTCCTGGCTCGGGTCACTGTCTGTGTGGAGTCTGCACATTCTCCCCGTGTCTGCGTGGGTTTCCTCCGGGTGCTCCGGTTTCCTCCCACAGTCTGAAAGACGTGCTGGTTAGATGCATTGGCCGTGCTAAAATCTCCCTCAGTGTACCCGAACAGGCAGCGGAGTGTGTCAACTCATGGAATTTCACAGTAACTTCATTGCAGTGTTAATGTAAGCCTAATTGTGACACTAATAATTAAACTTAATTAGGGATGGGCAACAAATGCTGGCCCAGCCAGTGACACCCACATCCCATGAAAGAAGAAATAATGCCCTAAATTTACCTTTTCGTCTCTATGTGCACAGTTTAGTTGACTTTACTCTGTCCATACAGTGCACGGTTCTATCTCCAGATTACAAGAATGGATACGGAGACATTGAAACATTGAAACAGGTAAGATTCTGAGAGTGGATGCTGGCAGCGGGGTGGGGGTGGTCAGTGCGGTGACATCTAGGACCAGGGGGCACAGTTCAAATGTTAAAGGGTCTCCCACTTTAAGACAGAGATGAGTAGGGCGTTCCTCTCTGAGGCTTGTTGGTGTTTGGAATTCCCTTCTGCGGTCATTGCTGAGTCACGCAGATCTTTTCATTGATGAGGAGGTCAGAGAGACAGTCAGAAAGGTGGAGTCAAGGCCATAATCAGAGGAACCACAATATTATTGAATAGCACAGCGGGCTCGATGGGCTGAATGGCCTACTCCTGAATTTCACAGTAACTTCATTGCAGTGTTAATGTAAGCCTTACTTGTGATTAATAAATAAACTTTTTAAAAACTTTATTTCTTATAATTCTAGGAGCAAAAAAGATGTATGAGGATGAGACCGGAAATCAGGGTTACAACTACCAGGAAAGGATGAGGGCTGACATGATAGAGGTCTCAGCACTGTCCTGTACAACTGAAGCATAACTTCCCTATTTTGTAATCAATTCACCTCACAATAAACAATAACATTCTATTAGCTTTCCTAATTACTTGCTGTACCTTCATACTAACCTTTTGTGGTTCATGCACTAGGACACCCAGATCCCTCTGCATGTGACAGCTCTGCAATCTTTCACCATTTACATAATATGCTTTTTTATTCTTCTTGCCAAAATGGACAATTTCACATTTGCCCACATTATACTGCACTTGACAATTTTTTCCCACTCACTGAACCTACCTTTATCCCTTTTGTAGCCTCCTTACGTTCCCTTCACAATTTACTTTCCTAACTATCTTTGTGTTGTCAGCAAATTTCGCGACCGTACCTTCAGTCCCCTCATCCCAGTTATTTACACAAATTGTAATTGTTGATATCCCAGCGCTGATCCCTGTGGCACACCACGTGTCACATCCTGCCAACCAGAAAAAAGACCCATTTATGCCAACTCTCAGTTTCATGTTAGCTAACCAGTCTGCAATCCAGGCCAATATGTTGCCCACTAAACCACGGAACTTTTATTTTGACCTGGCACCTAAGCAAATGCCTTCTGGAAATCTAAGTCCAGTACATCCACTGGTTCCCCTTTATCCGTGGAACTCCTCTCATTTGGTTATACGTGATTTTCCTTTCACAAAACCATGTTGACTCTGCCTGATTGATTTGATTTGACTTATTATTGTCACATGTATTAGCAGACAGTGAAAAGTATTGTTTCTTGTGCGCTATAAGAACATAACATAAGAACATAAGAACTAGGAGCAGGAGTAGGCCATCTGGCCCCTCAAGCCTGCTCCGTCATTCAATAAGATCATGGCTGATCTTCTCATGGACTCAGCTCCACTTACCCGCCCACTCACCATAGCCCTTAATTCCTTTACTGTTCAAAAATTTATCTATCCTTGCCTTAAAAACATTCAATGAGGTAGCCTCAACTGCTTCACTGGGCAGGGAATTCCACAGGTTCACAACCCTTTGTGTGAAGAAGTTCCTCCTCAACTCAGTCCTAAATCTGCTTCCCCTTATTTTGAGGCTATGCCCCCTAGTTCTAGTTTCACCTGCCAGTGGAAACAACTTCCCTGCTTCTATCTTATCTATTCCCTTCATAATCTTATATGTTTCTATAAGATCTCCCCTCATTCTTCTCAATTCCAATGAGTATAGCCCCAGTCTACTCAGTCTCTCCTCATAAGCCAACCCTCTCAACTCCAGGATCAACCTAGTGAATCTCCTCTGCACTCCCTCCAGTGCCAGTATATCCTTTCTCAAGTAAGGAGACCAAAGCTGCACACAGTACTCCAGGTGTGGCCTCACCAGCACCTTATACAGCTGCAACATAACCTCGCTGTTTTTAAACTCCATCCCTCTCGCAATGAAGGACAAAATTCCATTTGCCTTCTTAAGTACCTGCTGCACCTGCAAACCAACTCCTTGAGGTTCCTGCACAAGGACATCCAGGTCCCTCTGCACAGCAGCATGCTGCAATTTTTTACCATTTAAATAATAGTCCATTTTGCTGTTATTCCTACCAAAATGGATGATCTCACATTTACCAACATTGTACTCCATCTGCCAGACCCTCACCCACTCACTTAGACTATCTATATCCCTTTGCAGACTTTCAGTGTCCTCTGCACACTTTGCTCTTCCATCCATCTTAGTGGAAAGCATACGGACAAAGCATACCGTTCATAGAGAAGGAAACCCAAGAGAGCAGAATGTAGTGTTACAGGTATAGCTAGGGTGTAGAGAAAGCAGGGTAGATCCATTCAAAAGTCTGATGGCAGCAGGGAAGAAGCTGCTCTTGTGTCGGGGTTGGTAAGTGACCTCAGACTTTTGTATTTTTTTCCCGATGGAAGAAGGTGGAAGAGAGAATGTCTGGGGTGCGTGGGGTCCTTAATTATGCTGGCTGCTTTTCTGAGGCAGCGGGAAGTGTCGACAGAGTCAAAGGATGGGAGACTGGTTTGAGTGAAGGATTGGGCTACATTCATGACCTTTTGTAGTTTCTAGCGGTGTTGGGCAGAGCAGGAGCCATACCAAGCTGTGATACAACCAGAAAGAATGCTTTCTATGGTGCATCTGTAAAAGTTGGTGAGAGTCATAGCTAATATGCCAAATTACCTTAGTCTTCTGAGAAAGTAGAGGCGTTGGTGGGCTTTCTTAACTATAGTGTCAGCATGGGGGGACCAGGACAGGTTGTTGGTGATCTGGACACTTAAAAACTTGAAGCTCTCAACCCTTTCTACTTCATCTCTGTTGATGCAGACAGGGGCATGTTCTCCTTTACGCTTCCTGAAGTCGATGACAATCTCCTTCGTTTTGTTGACATTGAGGGAGAGATTATTGTTGCCGCACCAGTTCACCAGATTCTCTATCTCATTCCTGTATTCTGTCTCGTCATTGTTTGAGATCTGACCCACTACGGTGGTGTCGTCAGCAAACTTGAAAATCGAATTGGAGGGGAATTTGGCCGCACAGTCATAGGTGTATAAGGAGTACAGTAGGGGACTGAGAACACAGCCTTGTGGGTCACCGGTGTTGAGGATGATCGTGGAGGAGGTGTTGTTGCCTATCCTTACTGATTGTGGTCTGTGAGTTAGGAAGTTCAGGATCCAGTCGCAGAGGGAGGAGCCGAGGCCCAGGCCATGGAGTTTGGAGATGAGTTTGTAGGAATAATGGTGTTCAAGGCTGAGCTGTAGTCAATAAATAGGAGTCTGACAGGAGAGTTTTGGATAATCTCAAGTATATGGTGGGTAGAATCTAACAATCATAAATCCAAGATAGCCACTTAACCATCTGATAGGGATTTTATCAGACACCTCCTCATGCAGAGAGTGGTTACAATGTGAAACTTCTTCCCACACGGAGTGTTTGAGGTGATTAACATTGATGTATGTAAGGGGAAGTAAATGTCTGAGAGAGAAAGGAACAGAAGGAGCCTTTGATGGGGTGAGTTGGAGCAAGGATATAGGAAAACTCACATAGAACATTAACAACAGTTTCAACCAGTTAGACAGAATTCTATAAATTCCTTAAAACTCAGAGACTTCCTGGCGTTAGTGATGCCCCATCAATTTCAAACCCCTGACTTCTACCATCTAGAAAGACAAGGGCAGCAGATACCTGGGGACACCACCACCTGCAGGTTCCCCTCCAGGTCACTCACCATCCTGACCCCTGAACTCACTGACCTGTCACTCCTGAACTCGTTGACCTGTCACCGCTGAACTCACTGACCTTTCACCCCGTACTCGCTGACCTATCACCCCTGTATCCCTGACCTTTCACCCCTGAACTCGCTGACCTATCACCCCTGAACTCACTGACCTCTCACCCCTGTACTCACTGACCTTTCACCCCTGCATTCACTGATCTTTCACCCCTGCACTCACTGACCTTTCCCCCCTGCACTCATTGATCTTTTACCCCTGTACTCGCTGACCTTTCACCCCTGTACTCACTGATCTTTCACCCCTGCACTCATTGACCTTTCACCCCTGCACTCACTGACCTTTCACCCCTGCACTCACTGACCTTTCACCCCTGCACTCACTGACCTTTCACCCCTGTACTCGCTGACCTATCACCCCTGCACTCATTGCTCTTTCACCCCTATACTTGCTGACCTTTCACCCCTGTACTTGCTGACCTGTCACCCCTGTACTCACTGATCTTTCACCCCTCAACTCGCTCACCTTATCACCCCTGAACTCACTGACCTGTCACCCTGTACTCACTGACCTTTCACCCCTGAACTCGCTGACCAATCACTCCTGAACTCACAAATCTATCACCCCTGTACTCACTGACCTGTCACCCCTGTACTCGCTGACCTTTCACCCCTGCACTCACTGATCTTTTACCCCTGTGCTCACTGACCTGTCACCCCTGTACTCATTGAACTTTCACCCCTGTACTCGCTGACCTATCACCCCTATACTTGCTGACTTTTCACCCCTGTACTCACTGATCTTTCACCCCTCAACTCGCTGGCCTTTCACCCCTGAACTCACTGACCTATCACCCCTGAACTCGCCAATCTATCATCCCTGTACTCGCTGACCTTTCACCCCTGTACTTGCTGACCTTTCCCCCCTGTACTCACTAATCTTTCACCCCTCAACTTGCTGACCTTATCACCCCTGAACTCACTGACCTGTCACCCTGTACTCGCTGACCTTTCACCTCTGGACTCACTAACCTTTCACCCCTGAACTCACTGACCTTTCACCCCTGAACTCACTGACCTATCACCCCTGTACTCGCTGACCTGTCACCCCTGTACTCGCTGACCTTTCACCCCTGGCTGAGTACAGTAAGAAGTTGAACAACACCAGGTTAAAGTCCAACAGGTTTATTTGGTAGCAAAAGCCACACAAGCTTTCGGAGCCCCAAGCCCCTTCTTCACTCACCTGAAGAAGGGGCTTGGGGCTCCGAAGGCTTGTGTGGCTTTTGCTACCAAATAAACCTGTTGGACTTTAACCTGGTGTTGTTCAACTTCTTACTGTGTTTACCCCAGTCCAACGCCGGCATCTCCACATCATGAGTATAGTAAGACAGAGACTGGCTGAATGCAGTAATGATGTGGAGATGCCAGCGTTGGACTGGGGTAAACACAGTAAACTGGGGTTTACTGTGGTAGTTGGACACAGTTGGACTGGGGTAAACACAGGGGTGTGTGGACACAACCCTGCCACAGCAACCTCTGCAAGACGTGCCGGATCATCTCACGTGAGAACACCATCCACCAGGTACACGGTACCTACTCTTGCAACTCGGCCAACGTTGTCTACCTGACACGCTGCAGGAAAGGATGTCCCGAGGCATGGTACATTGGGGAAACTATGCAGACGCTGCGACAATGGATGAATGAACACCGCTCGACAATCACCAGGCAAGACCGTTCTCTTCCTGTGGGGGAGCACTTCAGCAGTCATGGGCATTCGGCCTCTGATATTCGGGTAAGCGTTCTCCAAGGCGGCCTTCACGACACACGACAGCGCAGTCGCTGAGCAGAGACTGATAGCCAGGTTCCGGACACATGAGGACGGCCTAAACCGGGGTCTTGGGTTCATGTCACACTATCTGTAACTCCCACAACTTGCCTGGACTTGCAAAGTCTCACTGTCTGTCCTGTCTGGAGACAATACACATCTCTTTAACCTGTGCTAATGCTCTCTCCACTCACATTGTCTGTACCTTTAAGACTTGATTAGCTGTAAAGACTCGCATTCCAATTATTATTCATTATTCTGTAAATTGACTTTGTGTCTTTATATGCCCTGTTTGTGAACAGAACTCCCACTTGCCTGACGAAGGAGCAGCGCTCCGAAAGCTAGTGACGTTTGCTACCAAATAAACCTGTTGGACTTTAACCTGATGTTGTTAGACTCCTTACTGTGAGTACAGTAAGACAGAGACTGACTGAGTACAGTAAGACAGGGACTGACTGAGTACAGTAAGACAGGGACTGACTGAGTACAGTAAGACAGAGACTGACTGAGTACAGTAAGACAGAGACTAACCGAGTACAGTAAGTCAGGGCCTGACTGAGTACAGTAAGAGTTTTCACAACAAGTGTTGTGAAAACTCTTACTGTGTTTACCCCAGCCCAACGCCGGCATCTCCACATCATGAGTACAGTAAGACAGAGACTGAATGAGTACAGTAAGACAGAGACTGACTGAGTACAGTAAGACAGAGACTGACTGAGTACAGTAAGACAGAGACTGACTGAGTACAGTAAGACAGAGACTGACTGAGTACAGTAAGACAGAGACTGACTGAGTACAGTAAGACAGAGACTGAGTACAGTAAGACAGAGACAGACTGAGTACAGTAAGATAGGGACTGACTGAGTACAGAAAGACAGAGACTGAGTACAGTAAGACAGAGACTGACTGAGTACAGTAAGACAGAGACTGACTGAGTACAGTAAGACAGGGACTGACTGAGTACAGTGAGACAGAGACAGACTGAGTACAGTAAGATAGGGACTGACTGAGTACAGTAAGACAGACACTGAGTACAGTAAGACAGACACTGACTGAGTACAGTAAGACAGAGACTGACTGAGTACAGTAGGACAGAGACTGAGTACAGTAAGACGGAGACTACCTGAGTACAGTAAGACAGAGACTGACTGAGTACAGTAAGACAGGGCCTGACTGAGTACAGTAAGACAGAGACTGACTGAGTACAGTAAGACAGAGACTGACTGAGTACAGTAAGACAGAGACTGAGTACAGTACGACGGAGACTACCTGAGTACAGTAAGACAGAGACTGACTGAGTACAGTAAGACAGAGACGGACTGAGTACAATAAGACAGGGACTGACTGAGTACAGTAAGACAGAGACTGACTGAGTACAGTAAGACAGGGACTGACTGAGTACAGTAAGACAGAGACTGACTGAGTACAGTAAGACAGGGACTGACTGAGTACAGTAAGACAGAGACTGACTGAGTACAGTAAGACAGTGACTGAGTACAGTAAGACAGAGACTGACTGAGTACAGTAAGACAGAGACTGAGTACAGTACGACGGAGACTACCTGAGCACAGTAAGACAGAGACTGACTGAGTACAGTAAGACAGGGACTGACTGAGTACAGTGAGACAGAGACTGACTGAGTACAGTAAGACAGAGACGGACTGAGTACAATAAGACAGGGACTGACTGAGTACAGTAAGACAGAGACTGACGGAGTACAGTAAGACAGAGACTGACTGAGTACAGTAAGACAGAGACTGACTGAGTACAGTAAGACAGAGACTGACTGAGTACAGTAAGACAGAGACTGAGTACAGTAAGACAGAGACAGACTGAGTACAGTAAGATTGGGACTGACTGAGTACAGAAAGACAGAGACTGAGTACAGTAAGACAGAGACTGACTGAGTACAGTAAGACAGAGACTGACTGAGTACAGTAAGACAGGGACTGACTGAGTACAGTGAGACAGAGACAGACTGAGTACAGTAAGATAGGGACTGACTGAGTACAGTAAGACAGAGACTGAGTACAGTAAGACAGACACTGACTGAGTACAGTAAGACAGAGACTGACTGAGTACAGTAGGACAGAGACTGAGTACAGTAAGACGGAGACTACCTGAGTACAGTAAGACAGTGACTGACTGAGTACAGTAAGACAGGGCCTGACTGAGTACAGTAAGATAGGGCCTGACTGAGTACAGTAAGACAGAGACTGACTGAGTACAGTAAGACAGAGACTGACTGAGTACAGTAAGACAGAGACTGAGTACAGTACGACGGAGACTACCTGAGTACAGTAAGACAGGGCCTGACTGAGTACAGTAAGACAGGGACTGACTGAGTACAGTAAGACAGAGACGGACTGAGTACAATAAGACAGGGACTGACTGAGTACAGTAAGACAGAGACTGACTGAGTACAGTAAGACAGGGACTGACTGAGTACAGTAAGACAGAGACTGACTGAGCACAGTAAGACAGAGACTGACTGAGTACAGTAAGACAGGGACTGACTGAGTACAGTAAGACAGGGACTGACTGAGTACAGTAAGACAGAGACTGACTGAGCACAGTAAGACAGAGACTGACTGAGTACAGTAAGACAGAGACGGACTGAGTACAATAAGACAGGGACTGACTGAGTACAGTAAGACAGAGACGGACTGAGTACAATAAGACAGGGACTGACTGAGTACAGTAAGACAGAGACTGACTGAGCACAGTAAGACAGAGACTGACTGAGTACAGTAAGACAGGGACTGACTGAGTACAGTAAGACAGAGACGGACTGAGTACAATAAGACAGAGACGGACTGAGTACAATAAGACAGGGACTGACTGAGTACAGTAAGACAGAGACTGACTGAGTACAGTAAGACAGGGACTGACTGAGTACAGTAAGACAGTGACTGAGTACAGTAAGACAGAGACTGACTGAGTACAGTAAGACAGAGACTGAGTACAGTACGACGGAGACTACCTGAGCACAGTAAGACAGAGACTGACTGAGTACAGTAAGACAGGGACTGACTGAGTACAGTGAGACAGAGACTGACTGAGTACAGTAAGACAGAGACGGACTGAGTACAATAAGACAGGGACTGACTGAGTACAGTAAGACAGAGACTGACTGAGTACAGTAAGACAGAGACTGACTGAGTACAGTAAGACAGAGACTGACTGAGTACAGTAAGACAGAGACTGAGTACAGTAAGACAGAGACAGACTGAGTACAGTAAGATAGGGACTGACTGAGTACAGAAAGACAGAGACTGAGTACAGTAAGACAGAGACTGACTGAGTACAGTAAGACAGAGACTGACTGAGTACAGTAAGACAGGGACTGACTGAGTACAGTGAGACAGAGACAGACTGAGTACAGTAAGATAGGGACTGACTGAGTACAGTAAGACAGAGACTGAGTACAGTAAGACAGACACTGACTGAGTACAGTAAGACAGAGACTGACTGAGTACAGTAGGACAGAGACTGAGTACAGTAAGACGGAGACTACCTGAGTACAGTAAGACAGTGACTGACTGAGTACAGTAAGACAGGGCCTGACTGAGTACAGTAAGATAGGGCCTGACTGAGTACAGTAAGACAGAGACTGACTGAGTACAGTAAGACAGAGACTGACTGAGTACAGTAAGACAGAGACTGAGTACAGTACGACGGAGACTACCTGAGTACAGTAAGACAGGGACTGACTGAGTACAGTAAGACAGAGACGGACTGAGTACAATAAGACAGGGACTGACTGAGTACAGTAAGACAGAGACTGACTGAGTACAGTAAGACAGGGACTGACTGAGTACAGTAAGACAGAGACTGACTGAGTACAGTAAGACAGGGACTGACTGAGTACAGTAAGACAGAGACTGACTGAGTACAGTAAGACAGTGACTGAGTACAGTAAGACAGAGACTGACTGAGTACAGTAAGACAGGGCCTGACTGAGTACAGTAAGACAGAGACTGACTGAGTACAGTAAGACAGAGACTGAGTACAGTAAGACAGAGACTGACTGAGTACAGTAAGACAGAGACTGAGTACAGTACGACGGAGACTACCTGAGCACAGTAAGACAGAGACTGACTGAGTACAGTAAGACAGGGACTGACTGAGTACAGTGAGACAGAGACTGACTGAGTACAGTAAGACAGAGACGGACTGAGTACAATAAGACAGGGACTGACTGAGTACAGTAAGACAGAGACAGAGTACAGTAACATAGAACATAGAACAGTGCAGCACAGAACAGGCCCTTCGGCCCACGATGTTGTGCCGAGCTTTATCTGAAACCAAGATCAAGCTGTCCCACTCCCTATCATCCTGGTGTACTCCATGTGCCTATCCAATAACCGCTTAAATGTTCCTAAAGTGTCTGACTCCACTATCACTGCAGGCAGTCCATTCCACACCCCAACCACTCTCTGCGTAAAGAACCTACCTCTGATATCCTTCCTGTATCTCCCACCACGAACCCTATAGTTATGCCCCCTTGTAATAACTCCATCCACCCAAGGAAATAGTCTTTGAACGTTCACTCTATCTATCCCCTTCATCACTTCATAAACCTCTATTAAGTCTCCCCTCAGCCTCCTCTGCTCCAGAGAGAACAGTCCTAGCTCCCTCAACCTTTCCTCATAAGACCTACCCTCCAAACTAGGCAGCATCCTGGTAAATCTCCTCTGCACTCTTTCCGGCGCTTCCACATCCTTCTTATAGTGAGGTGACCAGAACTGCACACAATATTCCAAATGTGATCTCACCAAGGTCCTGTACAGTTGCAGCATAACCCCACGGCTCTTAAACTCCAACCCCCTGTTAATAAAAGCTAACACACTATAGGCCTTCTTCAGAGCTCTATCCACTTGAGTGGCAACCTTTAGCGATCTGTGGATATGAACCCAAAGATCTCTCTGTTCCTCCACAGTCTTCAGAACCCTACCTTTGACCCTGTAATCCACATTTAAATTAGTCCCACCAAAATGAATCACCTCACAGTAAGACAGAGACTGACTGAGTACAGTAAGACAGGGCCTGACTGAGTACAGTAAGACAGAGACTGAGTACAGTAAGACAGGGACTGACTGAGTACAGTAAGACAGGGCCTGACTGAGTACAGTAAGAGAGGGACTGACTGAGTACAGTAAGACAGAGACTGAGTACAGTAAGACAGGGACTGTCTGAGTACAGTAAGAAAGAGACTGACTGAGTACAGTAAGACAGAGACTGAGTACAGTAAGACAGAGACTGACTGAGTACAGTAAGACAGAGACTGAGTACAGTAAGACAGAGACTATCTGAGTACAGTAAGAAAGAGACTGACTGAGTACAGTAAGACAGAGACTGAGTACAGTAAGACAGAGATTGACTGAGTACAGTAAGACAGAGACTGACTGAGTACAGTAAGACAGAGACTGAGTACAGTAAGACAGGGACTGACTGAGTACAGTAAGACAGGGACAGACTGAGTACAGTAAGACAGGGACTGACTAAGTACAGTAAGACAGAGACTGACTGAGTACAGTAAGACAGGGACTGACTGAGAACAGTAAGACAGGGACTGACTGAGAACAGTAAGACAGGGACTGACTAAGTACAGTAAGACAGAGACTGACTGAGTACAGTAAGACAGAGACTGACTGAGAACAGTAAAACAGGGCCTGACTGAGTACAGTAAGACAGAGACTGACTGAGTAAGTAAGACAGAGACTGACTGAGTACAGTAAGACAGAGACTGACTGAGTACAGTAAGACAGAGACTGACTGAGTACAGTAAGACAGGGCCTGACTGAGTACAGTAAGACAGAGACTGAGTACAGTAAGACAGACTGACTGAGTACAGTAAGACAGAGACTGACTGAGTACAGTAAGACAGAGACTGAGTACAGTAAGACAGACTGACTGAGTACAGTAAGACAGAGTCTGACTGGGTACAGTAAGACAGTGACTGAGTACAGTAAGACAGACTGACTGAGTACAGTAAGACAGAGTCTGACTGAGTACAGTAAGACAGTGACTGAGTACAGTAAGACAGACTGACTGAGTACAGTAAGACAGAGTCTGACTGGGTACAGTAAGACAGAGACTGACTGAGTACAGTAAGACAGTGACTGAGTACAGTAAGACAGACTGACTGAGTACAGTAAGACAGAGTCTGACTGGGTACAGTAAGACAGAGACTGACTGAGTACAGTAAGACAGAGACTGACTGAGTACAGTAAGACAGAGACTGACTGAGTACAGTAAGACAGAGACTGACTGAGTACAGTAAGACAGAGACTGACTGAGTACAGTAAGACAGAGACTGACTGAGTACAGTAAGACAGAGACTGAGTACAGTAAGACAGAGACTGACTGAGTACAGTAAGACAGAGAATGACTGAGTACAGTAAGACAGAGACTGACTGAGTACAGTAAGACAGGGCCTGACTGAGTACAGTAAGACAGAGACTGACTGAGTACATTAAGACAGGGCCTGACTGAGGACGGTAAGACAGGGCCTGACTGAGTACAGTAAGACAGAGACTGACTGAGTACAGTAAGACAGAGACTGACTCAGTACAGTAAGACAGAGACTGAGTACAGTAAGACAGCGACTAACCGAGTACAGTCCCTGTCTTACTGTACTCAGTCCCTGTCTTACTGTACTCAGACAGTCCCTGTCTTACTGTACTCAGTCAGTCTCTGTCTTACTGTACTCAGTCAGTCTCTGTCTTACTGTACTCAGTCAGTCCCTGTCTTACTGTACTCAGTCAGGCCCTCTCTTACTGTACTCAGTCTCTGTCTTACTGTACTCAGTCAGTCTCTGTCTTACTGAACTCAGTCAGGCCCTGTCTTACTGCACTCAGTCAGTCTCTGTCTTACTGTACTCAGTCAGTCAATGTCTTACTGTACTCAGTCAGGCCCTGTCTTACCGGACTCAGTCAGTCTCTGTCTTACTGTACTCAGTCAGTCCCTGTCTTACTGTACTCAGTCTCTGTCTTACTGTATTCAGTCAGGCCCTGTCTTACTGTACTCAGTCAGTCTCTATCTTACTGTACTCAGTCAGTCTCTATCTCACTGTACTCAGTCAGTCTCTGTCTTACTGTACTCAGTCTCTGTCTTACTGTACTCAGTCCCTGTCTTACTGTACTCAGACAGTCCCTGTCTTACTGTACTCAGTCAGTCTCTGTCTTACTGTACTCAGTCAGTCTCTGTCTTACTGTACTCAGTCAGTCTCTGTCTTACTGTACTCAGTCAGTCCCTGTCTTATTGTACTCAGTCAGTCTCTGTCTTACTGTACTCATTCAGTCTCTGTCTTACTGTACTCAGTCAGTCTCTGTCTTACTGTACTCAGTCAGTCAATGTCTTACTGTACTCAGTCAGGCCCTGTCTTACCGGACTCAGTCAGTCTCTGTCTTACTGTACTCAGTCAGTCCCTGTCTTACTGTACTCAGTCTCTGTCTTACTGTACTCAGTCAGTCCCTGTCTTACTGTACTCAGTCAGTCCCTATCTTACTGTACTCAGTCAGTCTCTGTCTTACTGTACTCAGTCAGTCCCTGTCTTATTGTACTCAGTCAGTCTCTGTCTTACTGTACTCAGTCAGTCTCTGTCTTACTGTACTCAATCAGGCCCTGTCTTACTGTACTCAGTCAGTCTCTGTCTTACTGTACTCAGTCAGTCCCTGTCTTACTGTACTCAGTCAGTCCTTGTCTTACTGTACTCAGTCAGTCTCTGTCTTACTGTACTCAGTCAGTCCCTGTCTTATTGTACTCAGTCAGTCTCTGTCTTACTGTACTCAGTCAGTCTCTGTCTTACTGTACTCAGTCAGGCCCTGTCTTACTGTACTCAGTCAGTCTCTGTCTTACTGTACTCAGTCAGTCCCTGTCTTACTGTACTCAGTCTCTGTCTTACTGTATTCAGTCAGACCCTGTCTTACCGGACTCAGTCAGTCTCTGTCTAACTGTACTCAGTCAGTCCCTGTCTTATTGTACTCAGTCAGTCTCTGTCTTACTGTACTCAGTCAGTCTCTGTCTTACTGTACTCAGTCAGTCTCTGTCTTACTGTACTCAGTCCCTGTCTTACTGTACTCAGTCAGTCTCTGTCTTACTGTACTCAGTCAGTCTCTGTCTTACTGTACTCAGTCAGGCCCTGTCTTACTGTACTCAGTCAGGCCCTGTCTTACTGTACTCAGTCAGTCTCTGTCTTACTGTACTCAGTCAGTCTCTGTCTTACTGTACTCAGTCAGTCTCTGTCTTACTGTACTCAGTCAGTCTCTGTCTTATTGTACTCAGTCAGTCCCTGTCTTACTGTACTCAGTCAGTATCTGTCTTACTGTACTCAGTCAGTCTCTGTCTTACTGTACTCAGTCAGTCTCTGTCTTACTGTACTCAGTCAGTCTCTGTCTTACTGTACTCAGTCAGTCCCTGTCTTATTGTACTCAGTCAGTCTCTGTCTTACTGTACTCAGCAGTCTCTGTCTTACTGTACTCAGTCAGGCCCTGTCTTACTGTACTCAGTCAGTCCCTGTCTTATTGTACTCAGTCAGTCTCTGTCTTACTGTACTCAGTCAGTCTCTGTCTTACTGTACTCAGTCAGTCCCTGTCTTATTGTACTCAGTCAGTCTCTGTCTTACTGTACTCAGTCAGTCCCTGTCTTACTGCACTCAGTCTCTGTCTTACTGCACTCAGTCAGTCTCTGTCTCACTGTACTCAGTCAGTCCCTGTCTTATTGTACTCAGTCAGTCTCTGTCTTACTGTACTCAGTCAGTCTCTGTCTTACTGTACTCAGTCAGTCTCTGTCTTACTGTACTCAGTCCCTGTCTTACTGTACTCAGTCAGTCTCTGTCTTACTGTACTCAGTCAGTCTCTGTCTTACTGTACTCAGTCAGGCCCTGTCTTACTGTACTCAGTCAGGCCCTGTCTTACTGTACTCAGTCAGTCTCTGTCTTACTGTACTCAGTCAGTCTCTGTCTTACTGTACTCAGTCAGTCTCTGTCTTACTGTACTCAGTCAGTCTCTGTCTTATTGTACTCAGTCAGTCCCTGTCTTACTGTACTCAGTCAGTATCTGTCTTACTGTACTCAGTCAGTCTCTGTCTTACTGTACTCAGTCAGTCTCTGTCTTACTGTACTCAGTCAGTCTCTGTCTTACTGTACTCAGTCAGTCTCTGTCTTACTGTACTCAGTCAGTCTCTGTCTTACTGTACTCAGTCAGTCCCTGTCTTACTGTACTCAGTCAGTCCCTGTCTTACTGTACTCAGTCAGTCTCTGTCTTACTGTACTCAGCAGTCTCTGTCTTACTGTACTCAGTCAGGCCCTGTCTTACTGTACTCAGTCAGTCCCTGTCTTATTGTACTCAGTCAGTCTCTGTCTTACTGTACTCAGTCAGTCTCTGTCTTACTGTACTCAGTCAGTCCCTGTCTTATTGTACTCAGTCTGTCTCTGTCTTACTGTACTCAGTCAGTCTCTGTCTTACTGTACTCAGTCAGTCCCTGTCTTACTGTACTCAGTCAGGCCCTGTCTTACTGTACTCAGTCAGTCTCTGTCTTACTGTACTCAGTCAGTCTCTGTCTTACTGTACTCAGTCAGTCTCTGTCTTACTGTGCTCAGTCAGTCCCTGTCTTATTGTACTCAGTCAGTCCCTGTCTTACTGTACTCAGTCAGGCCCTGTCTTACTGTACTCAGGCCCTGTCTTACTGTACTCAGTCAGTCTCTGTCTTACTGTACTCAGTCAGTCTCTGTCTTACTGTACTCAGTCAGTCCCTGTCTTACTGTACTCACAGTAAGAAGTCTCACAACACCAGGTTAAAGTCCAACAGGTTTATTTGGTAGCAAATACCATAAGCTTTCGGAGCACAGCTCCTTCGTCAGATGGAGTGGATATCTGTTCTCCAACAGTGCACAGACACAGAAATCAAGTTACAGAATACTAATTAGAATGCAAATCTCTACAGCCAGCCAGGTCTTAAAGGTACAGATAATGTGGGTGGAGGGAGACAGTAAGACAGGGATCTCGAAGAAGATCGCGCATATCGACACAGACATCAAGTTTCTACAAACATGCAAGAAAGCAGACAAGATACCGAAAGGACTACGGATCACGAACCCACTCAGGTCAACCTTTAACACAGACTACGCTGAGAGACTTTGCCGTCGCACCTCTCTCACCCTCCTCAAACACCTCATACACCAACTCTACAGCAAACGCCGCAGCCTGGAAACCAAGATCGAATCCATAGTCTCAACTTGCGCTCAGGACGCAGACCAGCTGCGAAACTCTGCCAAGCAGACGAGACAAAGGAACTACACCATCTACATGCACACCAAGAACAGGAAACTTGAGAAACTCGGCATCACCACCAGCAGCAACCAAGCCTCCCCCGGTACCACAGTAGAAAACAGTACCACTGCAGGGAAGTCCATTGTCAACTTATCGGACTACACACTTCAACCAGACGAAATCGAAGTTCTCAGCCGAGGGCTCAACTTTTGCCCCACCACCAAAATAGACCCCATCAGTCTCGCAGCAGACACAGAGGAATTCATCAGGCGAATGAGGCTGCGGGAGTTCTTCCACAAACCCCAAGAGGCCAACAGCGAACACAATGAGACAGACAATGAACCGGAACAGCCGACAGAGAGATCCGCAGTGCAACCGAAGAGGAAAGAGTCAAATTGGACTCCTCCGGAAGGCCGCTGCCCTCGACTTGACATGTATGCCCAAGCCATCAGGTGGTGCGTCAACACCAAATTCATCAGCCGCACTCACAAGACAGCACCGAACATCACCCAAGCACAACGCGACGCCATCCACGGTCTCAAGACCAACCGCAACATTGTCATCAAACCAGCAGACAAAGGAGGGGCCATTGTCACACTGAACAGAATGGATTACTGCAAAGAAGTGTACCGACAACTGAACAATGAGGAACACTACAGACAGTTACCCACAGATCCGACCAAAGAACACACCCGTCAACTCAACACTCTGATCAAAACCTTTGATCCGGACCTTCAGAGCACCCTCCGTGCTCTCATCCCACGTACTCCCCGCGTTGGAGATCTCTACTGCCTCCCAAAAATACACAAGGCAAATACACTCGGCCGTCCCATCGTTTCAGGAAATGGGACCCTGTGCGAGAACCTCTCCGGCTATGTCGAGGGCATCTTGAAACCCATTGTACAAAGAGCCCCCAGCTTTTGTCGCGACACTACGGACTTCCGACAGAAACTCGGCACACATGGAGCAGTTGAACCAGGAGCACTCCTCGTCACAATGGATGTCTCGGCACTCTATACCAGCATCCCCCACGATGATGGCATTGCTGCAACGGCCTCAGTACTCAATGCCGTCAACTGCCAGTTTCCAGATGCAATTTTCCAACTCATCCGCTTCATCCTGGACCACAATATCTTCACCTTCAACAACCAGTTCTTCATCCAGACACACGGAACAGCCATGGGGACAAAATTCGCACCTCAATATGCCAACATCTTCATGCACAGGTTCGAACAAGACTTCTTCACCGCACAGGACCTTCAACCGATGCTATACACTAGATACATCGATGACATTTTCTTCCTTTGGACTCATGGTGAGCAATCACTGAAACAACTATATGATGACATCAACAAGTTCCATCCCACCATCAGACTCACCATGGACTACTCTCCGGAATCGGTTGCATTCTTGGACACACGCATCTCCATTAAGGACGGTCACCTCAGCACCTCACTGTACCGCAAGCCCACGGATAACCTCACGATGCTCCACTTCTCCAGCTTCCACCCTAAACACGTTAAAGAAGCCATCCCCTACGGACAAGCCCTCCGAATACACAGGATCTGCTCGGATGAGGAGGATCGCAACAGACACCTCCAGACGCTGAAAGATGCCCTCATAAGAACAGGATATGGCGCTCGACTCATCGATCAACAGTTCCGACGCGCCACAGCGAAAAACCGCACCGACCTCCTCAGAAGACAAACACGGGACACGGTGGACAGAGTACCCTTCGTCATCCAGTACTTCCCCGGAGCGGAGAAGCTACAGCATCTCCTCCGGAGCCTTCAACATGTCATTGATGAAGACGAACATCTCGCCAAGGCCATCCCCACACCCCCACTTCTTGCCTTCAAACAACCACGCAACCTCAAACAGACCATTGTCCGCAGCAAACTACCCAGCCTTCAGGAGAACAGTGACCACGACACCACACAACCCTGCCACAGCAACCTCTGCAAGACGTGCCGGATCATCAACACGGATGCCATCATCTCACGTGAGAACACCATCTACCAGGTACACGGTACCTACTCTTGCAACTCGGCCAATGTTGTCTACCTGATACGCTGCAGGAAAGGATGTCCCGAGGCATGGTACATTGGGGAAACCATGCAGACGCTACGACAACGGATGAATGAACACCGCTCGACAATCACCAGGCAAGACTGTTCTCTTCCTGTGGGGGAGCACTTCAGCGGTCACGGGCATTCAGCCTTGGATCTTCAGGTAAGCATTCTCCAAGGCGGCCTTCACGACACACGACAGCGCAGAGTCGCTGAGCAGAAACTGATAGCCAAGTTCCGCACACATGAGGACGGCCTAAACCGGGATGTTGGATTTATGTCACATTATCAGTAACCCCCACAGCTTGCCTCCTGGGCTTGTAGAATCTCACTCGCTGATCTGTCTGGAGACAATACACATCTCTTTAACCTGTGTTGAATGCTCCCTCCACCCACATTGTCTGTACCTTTAAGACCCGGCTGGCTGTTGAGATTCGCATTCTAATTAGTATTCTGTAACTTGATTTCTGTGTCTGTGCACTGTTTGAGAGCAGATATCCACTCCATCTGACGAAGGAGCAGTGCTCCAAAAGCTTATGGTATTTGCTACCAAATAAACCTGTTGGACTTTAACCTGGTGTTGTGAGACTTCTTACTGTGGGTACAGTAAGACAGAGACTGACTGAGTACAGTAAGACAGAGACTGACTGAGTACAGTAATGATGTGGAGATGCCGGCGTTGGACTGGTGTAAACACAGTAAGAAGTTTAACAACACCAGGTTAAAGTCCAACAGGTTTATTTGGTAGCAAAAGCCACACAAGCTTTCGGAGCTCTAAGCCCCTTCTTCAGGTGAGTGGGAATTCTGTTCACAAACAGAACTTATAAAGACACAGACTCAATTTACATGAATAATGGTTGGAATGCGAATACTTACAACTAATCAAGTCTTTAAGAAACAAAACAATGTGAGTGGAGAGAGCATCAAGACAGGCTAAAAAGATGTGTATTGTCTCCAGACAAGACAGCCAGTGAAACTCTGCAGGTCCACGCAACTGTGGGCGTTATAAATAGTGTGACATGAACCCAATATCCCGGTTGAGGCCGTCCTCGTGTGTGCGGAACTTGGCTATCAGTTTCTGCTCAGCGACTCTGCGCTGTCGTGTGTCACGAAGGCCGCCTTGGAGAACGCTTACCCGAATATCAGAGGCCGAATGCCCCTGACCGCTCACGGTAACTCCCACAGTTGCGTGGACCTGCAGAGTTTCACTGGCTGTCTTGTCTGGAGACAATACACATCTTTTTAGCCTGTCTTGATGCTCTCTCCACTCACATTGTTTTGTTTCTTAAAGACTTGATTAGTTGTAAGTATTCGCATTCCAACCATTATTCATGTAAATTGAGTCTGTGTCTTTATAAGTTCTGTTTGTGAACAGAATTCCCACTCACCTGAAGAAGGGGCTTAGAGCTCCGAAAGCTTGTATGGCTTTTGCTACCAAATAAACCTGTTGGACTTTAACCTGGTGTTGTTAAACTTCTTACTGTGAGTACAGTAAGACAGAGACTGACTGAGTACAGTAAGACAGAGACTGACGGAGTACAGTAAGAAGTTTAACAACACCAGGTTAAAGTCCAACAGGTTTATTTGGTAGCAAATAAACCTGTTGGACTTTAACCTGGTGTTGTTAAACTTCTTACTGTGTTTACCCCAGTCCAACGCCGGCATCTCCACATCAGGTGTACAGTAAGACAGAGACTGACTGAGTACAGTAAGACAGAGACTGAGTACAGTAAGACAGAGACTGACTGAGTACAGTAAGCACAGTAAGAAGTCTCACAACACCAGGTTAATTTGGTAGCAAATACCATAAGCTTTCGGAGCAATGCTCCTTCGTCAGATGGAGTGGTCTCTGTTCTCAAACAGGGCACAGACACAGAAATCAAGTTACAGAATACTGATTAGAATGCAAATCTCTACAGCCAGCCAGGTCTTAAATGTACAGACAATGTGGGTGGAGGGAGCATTCAACACAGGTTAAAGAGATGTGTATTGTCTCCAGACAGTACAGCTTGTGAAATTGTGCAAGTCCAGGAGGCAAGCTGTGGGGGTTACTGATAATGTGACATAAATCCACCATCCCGGTTTAGACCGTCCTCATGTGTGCGGAACTTGGCTATCAGTTTCTGGTGTTGTGAGACTTCTTACTGTGCTTACCCCAGTCCAACGCCGGCATCTCCACATCATGAGTACAGTAAGACAGAGACTGACTGAGTACAGTAAACACAGTAAGAGTTTTAACAACACCAGGTTAAAGTCCAACAGGTTTATTTGGTAGCAAATGGCATTAGCTTTCAGAGCGCTGCTCCTTCGTCAGATGGAGTGGAAATCCATCCGGCCCCCCCCGTAAATTTCTGTTTGACCTTCATCAATACTTTCCTGATTTAGATTCCCTGGGTTCGATTATTTTTTACTTTTAATCTCCTACAGACTTCCAGAAGAAAAATAGAATTACTTTTCAAAGTAACTTTTGCCTTTGCCCCTGTGCAGCCATGTTAGTAAAAGCTGCCTCTGCTCTCCCCACCCCTTCCCCATCCTGAGTTTTAGCTCTTGCCCGCCTTTTAAACGCTCAAATTTTAATAGTGAAACTTTCTGCCCCCCCTCCCCCCAGTACAGCTCTGCACCAGTTAGCACTTTCAGAGTGTTGTGTTTAAACCTTTGCTGTTTTGTCACCTCTTGTTGTTACAAACACATTGATAAGAGCCCTGTTTTGTTTGTAGATGTATATATAGAAGCAGAGATTTGGAGGAGGGAATCTCTCTTTAAGAGCTTACTCCGCCCTCCGGCACTGTGTGAAATTGACAATGCGGAAGTGAGCCAGACTTTTCCAAGTGCAAACTTTGCACTTGGGGAAGTGGCGGGGGGTAAACGAGGGGAGTTCAAAACACACAAAAAAAAACCTTTGTTTTTAATTAGTTCCTTTTTTGCCCCCCTGCTGAAAGATCGGATTTTGTGATTTAACCTCTGGGCAGAACTCCTGGGAATTCTGAACAAACTCGTTTCAACTTCACTCCCCACAACCATATTTGGTAAGTTTTACGAAGTGTATCTCTCTCTCTCCCTTTCCCTCTCTCTCCCTTTCTCTCTCTCACTCCCTTTCTCTCTCTCACTCCCTTTCTCTCTCTCACACTCCCTTTCTCTCTCTCTCTCACTCTCTTTCTCTCTCTCTCTCATTCCCTTTCTCTCTCTCACTCCCTTTCTCTCTCTCTCTCACTCCCTTTCTCTCTCTCTCTCACTCCCTTTCTCTCCCCCTCTCTCTCACCCCCTTTCTCTCCCCCTCTCTCTCACTCCCTTTCTCTCCCCCTCTCTCTCACTCCCTTTCTCTCCCCCACCACCTCTTTCTTGTCCAAGTTAATTCTCCGCAGTCTCTGCAAATATTTCTCTAAACAATGTTTAAATTATTTGTAAACTTCCCTCCCTGAAACAAAACAATGTTTATTGCCTCCCAGTTGATTTGATTACAGAGCTTGTAATTTTATCCAGTGGAGGGTTTCAGAGTTTTTAATAAAGATGAATATTTATTTATAAATCTTAATATTTTTAGCGAGGTATTTCTCCCTCTCTCTCTACCCCTCCCTCTGTCAAGGTTGTTGAAGATAGAGTGTAAGCCACTGCAGCCTGTTGCTGTTGATAGTAATTGAGTTGGGTTTTTATTACCCCTGACCTGTGAGTATTCCCTCCTCCTTTTTTCCCTCCGAGCTCAGATTGGTTGATGCGCTGGGTGTGTGTTGTTAAGTTGCTGTCACTGTTCCTGGGCTGTGTGTTTGGAGCTGAAATAATGATCCTCTTCGTGGACAAATATAATATCCGCTCCTGGGAATTGAAATTTTATTTCTTTTATCATATGTCTGTATAGAATCATAGAATTGTTACAGTATAGAAGGAGGCCATTTGGCCCATCATGTACATGGCAGCTCTCCGTGAAAACCACTTGGCTTGTTTCCCCCCCCCCCCCACCCCCCATACTTCTTAAGACAGGTTCTCTTCCTACCCAGTTCTTTTTGCCTTGATTGGGCAGCACGGTGGTCAGCACTGCTGCCTCTCAGCACCAGAGACCCGGGTTTGATTCCAGCCTCGGGTCATTGTCAGTGCGGAGTCTGCATGTTCTCCCTGTGTCTGTGTAGGTTTCCTCCCATAGTCCAAAAGATGTGCGGGTTAGGTGAATTGGCCATGCTAAATTAACCCTAGTGTCAGGGGGATTAGCAGAGTAAATATGTGGGGTTACGGGGATAGGGCCTGGGCGGGATTGTGGTCGGTGCAGACTCGATGGGCCGAATGGCCTCCTTCTGCACTGTAGGGATTCTGTGATTTTACCCCCGTCTCCTCCTCATTCTCAGGCAGCACTTTTCCGAGTCCTGACCGCCCACTGCGGAAAAAACATTTTCCTTCTGTCGAACATCGCTACTTTTGCCAGTCGCCTTAAATCGGTGCCCTCTGATTCTCAACCCTTCCACCAATGGGGACGGTTCCGCCCTGTCGACTCTGTCCGGGCCCCTCACACTTTTGAATATCTGCATTAAATCTCCTTTCTGCCTTCTCTGGGGAAAACGGTCCCAGCCTCACCGCTGTAACTGAAGTTCCTCAGCCCTGGAACCATTCTCGTCAATCTCTCTCTCTCTCTCTCTAAAACCTTGACTTCCTTCCGAAAGTGTAGTGCTTAAATCTGGATGTGATGCAACATTTGAGGCCGAACCCGTGTTTTACTGAGGGTCAACACAACATTTTTCTTTACCCTACACCTCTGCTTCTAAAGCCCAGGAACCCGTGTGCAGTTTAATCCTTTTCTCAATCTACCTGGCCCTCTTCACTGACTTATCCCCCATGCCCTCTTTAAGAAATCTGTGCTGACTTTCATTAACAAATCCACATTTGCCCAAATTGTCCAGATTATCATCTCACCCGTTTAGAAGTGGCAACATCACCCTGAGCTAGCGAGCTGGTGTTGGCTGAAACCTAGAAAAATCAATTGCGGTTTCTATTTCTGATCACTTGTGTCTGATTCTGGGACTTATTTTTATTCATTTATGGGATGTGGGCGTCGCTGGCTGGGTCAGCAATTGTCCTAATTGCCCTTGAACTGAGTGGCCTGGTCAGCCATTTTAGAGGGCAGATAAGAGCCAACCACGTTGCTGTGGGCCTGGAATCCTTACTCGGTCTGTAGGCCAGATCGGGTAAGGACGGCAGGTTTCCTTCCCTGAAGGACATCAGTGAACCAGATGGGTTTTTCCGACAATGGTTTCGTGGTCATTCCATCATCTGCTGTGTGTGCAGAATATTGTGTGCAGTTTTGGTCTCCTTTTCTGAGGAAGGATGTTCTTGCTCTCGAGGGAGTGCAGCGAAGGTTTACCAGGCTGATTCCGGGGATGGTGGGTCTGATGTATGAGGAGAGATTGACTAGGATTGACTAGGTTGACTAGGTTAGGTTGACTGGGCGGCACGGTAGCACAGTGGTTAGCACTGCTGCTTCACAGCTCCAGGGTCCCGGGTTCGATTCCCGGCTCGGGTCACTGTCTGTGTGGAGTTTGCACATTCTCCTCGTGTCTGCGTGGGTTTCCTCCGGGTGCTCCGGTTTCCTCCCACAGTCCAAAGATGTGCGGGTTAGGTTGATTGGCCAGGTTAAAATTGCCCCTGACATGCGTAGGTTAGAGGGGTTAGCGGGTAAATATGTGAGGGTAGGGCCTGGGTGGGATTGTGGTCGGTGCAGACTCGATGGGCCGAATGGCCTCCTTCTGCACTGTAGGGTTTCTATGTTTCTATGTTTCTATGTTTTCACTGGAGTTCAGACAAAGGAGGGGTGGATCTCATAGAGACTTATAAAATTCTAACAGGACTAGACAGGGTAGATGCAGGGAGGATGTTCCCGATGGTGGGGGAGTCCAGAACCAGGGGTCACAGTCTGAGGATTCGGGGTAGACCATTTAGGACAGAGATGAGGAGACATTTCTTCACCCAAAGAGTGGTGAGCCTGTGGAATTCATTACCACAGGAAGTAGTTGATGCCAAAACATTGAATGTATTCAAGAGGCGGCTGGATATAGCGCTTGGGGCGAATGGGATCAAAGGTTATGGGGAGAAAGCAGGATTAGGCGACTGAGTTGGATGATCAGATTGATTGTGATGAATGGTGGAGCAGGCTCGAAGGGCTGAATGGCCTCCCCTTGCTCCTATCTTCTATGTTTCTATGCCGTGGTGGGATTTGAACCCGGGTCTGCAGAGCATTATCCTGGGTCTCTGGATTACTAGGCCAATGATAATACCACTACGCCACCACCTCCTCCACTACTCAGTGTTACAGCAGATAATCCACTTGCCCACTGAGATATAGATGGAGATTAATGGGGAAACTTACTCATCAAACACCTGGCAGGGACGGGGGTGGGGGAAGAGGGGAGAGGAGGGTGGGGGTGTTCCAGTGCTGATTTATACAGTCTCTGATTTTATACAATTAAGAATGTTGCCTGTGGGTCCAGAACACTAAAGGGGAGGCATGCGATGTTGGAAGCACTAGCAGTGCCAGTATTTATTTCCCATCCCAAATTTCCCTTGAGAAGGTTTTGGTGAGCTGCCTTCATGAACCACTGCAGTGCTGCAATGACTGTAACAGTACATTCTGCACTGTCTCGTTTCCTTCTCTATGAACGGTATGCTTTGTCTGTATAGCGCGCAAGAAACAATACTTTTCACTGTATGTTAATACATGTGACAATAATAAATCAAATCAAAATCCAAGTTAGGGAGTGAGTTCCAGGATTTTGACCCAGCGACTGTGAAGGAACGGCGATATATTACCAAGTCAGGATGATGAGTGGCTTGGAGGGGAACTTGCAGGTGGTGGTGTTCCCTTGTATCTGCTGCCCTTGTCCTTCAAGATGGTAGCGGTCGTGAGTTTAGAAGGTGCTGTCTAAGGAACCTTGTTGAATTTCCACAGTGGGTCTTGTAGATAGTACACATTGTTGTCATCGTGCTTTGTCCTGGATGGTGTCGAGCTTCTTGAGTGTTGTTGGAGCTGCACCCATCCAGGCAAGTGGGGAGTATTCCATCACACTCCTGACTTGTGCCTTGTAGATGGTGGACAGGCTTTGGGGAATCAGGAGATGAGTCACTCACTGCAGGATTCCTAGCCTCTTTCCTGCCACAGTATTTATGTGGCAAGTTCAGTTTCTGGTTAATGGTAACCCCCAGAATGTTGGTAGTGGGGGATTCATCGATGGTAATGCCAACTCTTGCCAAAAAATTTTTGATCTGTGTCCCTTATTCCACGTACCACCAGCCAATGGGAACAGCTTTTCTTTATGTCTCTCTTATTATCTTATCTAAATCGTTCATGATCTTGTACACCACGATCAAATCTTCCCAAAATCATTTTTGCTTCAAGGAGATCAACCCCAGCTTCTGTAACCTAACTTTGTAAGTAAAATCCCTCATCCCCAGAACCATTCTGGTAAACCTCTCCTGCTCTCAGTTAAAATAAAAGTTTGTTTATTAATGTCACAAGTAAGGCTTCCATTAACACCGCAATGAAGTTACTGTGAAAATCCCCTAGTCGCCACACTCCGGCACCTGTTCGGGTACACTGAGGGGGAATTTAGCACGGCCAATGCACCTAACCAGCATGTCTTTTGGACTGTGGGAGGAAACCGGAGCCCCCGGAGGAAACCCACGCAGACACGGGGAGAATGTGCAGACTCCGCACAGACAGTGCCCCAAGCCGGGAATTGAACCTGGGTTCCTGGCGCTGTGAGGCAGCAGTGCTAACCACTGTGCCACCATATAGAGGAATGAGTGTATGTGACTGACTTTTAAATGGAGAGGTGAGACACAGCCCCCTAATAATGAGGAAGTACTCCAGACTTTTCCAAGGTTAAGTTCAGTCAGACTGTGGAGGCAGAAGGGGAGCAGCAATATTTAATGTTTTTTTTAATACAGTAATGTGATTCAACAAAACACTGTAGTTTTGCCATGCTGGTAACTTTGGAATGTTTGTGAGATTATGTATCATTCTGTCTCAGTGCTATTATGGTGTTTTAATTACTGGTGTATCCCATATGAGATCGCTGTATGAGTTAATTCTGTAACATAGGGTAAGAGGGGGTCTCCTGATATTTTCATCATAAAGTCAGACAGGGACACAGTTGATTTGATTTATTATTGATGTGGAGAGGCCGGCGTTGGACTGGGGTGGGCACAGTAAGAAGTCTCTCAACGCCAGGTTAAAGTCCAACAGGTTTATTTGGAAGCACAAGCTTTTGGAGCGCTGCTCCTTCATCAGGGAATCTCCACATCAATAATAAATCGAATCAACCTCCAGTGGGAACAAAAACTAGAAAATGCTGGAAAATCTCAGTAGGTCTGACAGCACCTGTGGAGAGAGAATAGAGCCAACGTTTCGACTCGGGGGTCATCCAGACTCGAAGGGTGGGATTTTACAGCCTCACACGAGCGAGAACGGAAATCCCCGCCCGAGGACATTTCTGTTGTCCGCCCCTCGCCTGTTCCGATTCCGTGGAGGGCAAGGCGGTAGAATTCTGTCGGAAAGGTTGGCTTTATTCCACAGTCTTCTAAGGCAGAGAGTTCCAAAGCCGCACAACCCTCAGAGTAAAAAATTCTTCCAATCTCTCTCCCAAAAGGGCGACCCCTAACTTTATAACACTGCCCCTGGGTTCTGGATTCGCCCACTAGAGGAAACACCTTTTCCACATCCACCTTGTCAGACCATTCAGGGCTTGTATACTTTAACCAAGTCACCCCTCATTCTTCCAAATTCCATTGGAAACAAGTCCAAGCTTCCCTCATACCCGCTCATTCCAGGTATCAATCCAGTAAATGTCCTCTGAACCGTCTCCAATGCATTTACACCCTTCCTTAAATAAGGAGACCAAAACTGCACATAGCATTCGAGATGTGGTCTCACCAATGTCCTATATAACTGAAGCATAACATCCTTATTTTATGTTCGACTCCTCTTGTAATAAAGGAGAGCATTCCATTAACCTTCTTGATTACCTGCCGTACCCTCTGGAAATCTAAGTACAGTACATCTATAGATCCCCCTTTATCCACAACATGCTTTCCACCCTAAACACATTCAAGAAGCCATCCTCTACGGACAAGCCCTCCGTATACACAGGATCTGCTCAGATGAGGAGGATTGCTACAGACACTGAAAGACGCCCTCGTAGAACAGGATATGGCGCACAACTCATCGATCGACAGTTCCGACACGCCACAGTGAAAAACCGCATAGATCTCCTCAGAAGACAAACACAGGACACAGCGGACAGAGTACCCTTCGTTGTCCAGTACTTCCCCGGAGTGGAGAAGGTACAACACCTTCTCCACAGCCTTCAACATGTCATCGATGAAGACGAACATCTCGCCAAGGCCATCTCCACACCTCTACTACTTGCCTTCAAACAACCGCGCAACCTCAAACAGACCATTGTTCGCAGCAAACTACCCAGCCTTCAGAAGAACAGTGACCATGATACCTCACAACTCTGCCACAGCAACCTCTGCAAGATGTGCCGGATCATCTCACGTGAGAACACCATCCACCAGGTACACGGTACATACTCTTGTGACTCGGCCAACGTTGTCTACCTGATAGGCTGCAGGAAAGGATGTCCCGAGGCATGGTACATTGGGGAAACCATGCAGACACTACGACAACGGATGAATGGACACCGCTCGACAATCACCAGGCAGGAGTGTTCCCTTCCTGTTGGGGAACACTTCAGTCAAGGGCATTCAGCCTCTGATCTTTGGGTAAGCATTCTCCATGGTGGCCTTCACGACACATGACAACGCAGAATCGCTGAGCAGAAACTGATAGCCAAGTTCCGCACACATGAAGACGGCCTCAACCGGGATCTTGGGTTCATGTCACACTATCTGTAACTCCCACGACTTGCCTGGGTTTGCAAAATCTCACTAACTGTCCTGGCTGGAGACAATACACATCTCTTTAATCTGTGCTTAACCCTCTCTCCACTCACATTGTCTGCACCTGTAGAGACTTGATTACCTGTTAAGACTCGCATTCCAACCATTATCTAGTAATTGAGTTTGTGGCTTTATATGCCCTTTTTGTGAACCCAACTCTTCACTCACCTGATGAAGGGGCAACGCTCCGAAAGCTCGTGCTGCCAAATAAACCTGTTGGACTTTAACTTGGTGTTGTGATATTACTTACTGTCCCCACCTCAGTCCAACGCCGGCATCTCCACAACATATCTGATATGTGTACAGATTCTTCACAATACCTTTAACACTGAGGTGCGTAGAAATTTCTTCTCACAGAGGGTAGTGAATCTCTAGAGTTCTCTGCCCCAAAGGGTGATGGAGGCTGGATCGTTAGACGTATTTCAAGTGAAAGTGGATAACTTTTTGCTAGATTGAGGAATAGAGGGCTGGGGGGAATGGCCCAGAAAAGGAGTTGAGGCCGGCATAGATGAGCCATGATTGTATTGAATGGCAGGGCAGGCATGAAGGGGCCTGCTGGCCTACTCCTACTTCTATTTCTTGTGTTCTTTAACCCCTGTGTGTGCAAATCTAACTGGTCTGTGTACAGGCTATCTACAATCTGTAAATCAGAGTTTTATAGTGCAAGAACAGAGGAGATGGACTAACTTGACGGATCTTCCAAAGGGCCAGCACACATGATGGGCTGAATGGCCTCATTTTGTACTCTACTGTATTATTCAGTGTAATCCGAGTGCAGGGATGTGGTCCAACTTGAAGTCAGGGCTGTGGTCTGAATTGGTTGTATTCTAGCTGGGCAGGGGCCAGGTATATTTCAGGGACTGTCTGTCAGTCTCAACCCCGAATAAAGAGCCAGAGTTACGCCCAACATGCACCTGTGGACACTCTCTGAATGATAAAATCTGAGTTTAGTGGGAACAGGAATTTGTTTAAAATTCCTGCGTGGGATATGAGCTTTGCTGGCGTTCCATGGCAGAGATGGTTGGGGGGGGGGGTCTTGTTTTAATGTCTGATCAGAAAGCTGACTGTGCAGCGCTCCCCCAGTACTGCACTGGACTGTCAGCCTGGGATTTTATACTCTGGTTTCTGGAGTGAGACTCGAACGCACGTACTTCTGAGTCGGAGGTGAGAGCGCTACCTACCGAGCCACAGCTGACACACAGTTTCTGGATTAGTGCCAATATTTCTGAGATGGGACCCCCAGGCTGGGGACTGTTCCCTCAGCCTTTCAGCAAGGACTGACCTGATTGAGTTCCAAATGACTTTGAACAGGTTTGGTGAGGGTCGTTATGGAGGAGGAGTTTCCCCTTGAGGGAGGCCAGAATGTGGAACTAGATACAAGACCTTCATTGATAAATCCAATAAGGGATGTGGGAGAACCTCCTTTACCCAGAGAGTGGTTGCAGCTTTGAACATTGGGAGTGGTTGAGGTGAACACTGCGGATGTGTTTAAAGGGAAGCGGGAGAAACACAGAGAAAAAGGAATAGAACGATGCACTGAAGTAGAATCAAAGAATCCCTACAGTGCAGAAGGAGGCCATTCGGCCCATCGAGTCTGCACCAACTCTCTGACAGAGCATCTTTATCTAGGCCCACACCACCCTTTAACCTCATGTATTTACCCTGCTAATCCCCCTAACCTACATGTTTTTGGACACAAAAGGGCAATTTAGCATGGCCAATCTACTTAACCTGCACGTCTTTCGGACTGTGGGAGGAAACCGGAGAACCCGGAGGAAACCCATGCAGACATGGGGAGAATGTGCAGACTCCGCACAGATGGTGCCCCAAGCCGGCAATTGAACCTAAGTCTCTGGTGCTGTGAGACAGCAGTGCTAACCACTGTGCCGCCCTAACGCAGGGCTGAGAGGAGGCTCATGTGGAACATAAACACCAGCATGTGCCAGTTGGGCTGAATGGCCTGCCCCTGAGCTGCGTTCTGTAGGTGCCTTTCAAGCTCAATTGCCGATCTCTTTTTCAGGCAGTTGCAGCTACGGCACAGTGGTTAGCACTGCTGCCTCACAGCGCCAGCGGCCGCGTTCAATTCCCGGCTTGGGTCACTGTCTGTGTGGAGTCTGCACGTTCTCCCCGTGTCTGCGTGAGTTTCTCCACAGTCCGAAAGACGTGCTGGTTAGGTGCATTGACCATGCTAAATTCTCCCTCCGTGTACCTGAACAGGCGCTGGAGTGTGGCGACTAGGGGATTTTCACAGTAACTTCATTACAGTGTTAATGTAAGCCAACTTGTGACAATAAGTCATTGATCCACTGGAGCAAGCTGAGAGGGGTGATTGAAGGCAGCAGTGCTGGTGAGAGATTAATTGAATTGTTTATTTATTTAATTAGTCAGCTAGTGTGTGTATTTTTTTGGCCTTTACTTTAACAGCAGTTTTTCAAGTTTAAAGTGAAAACTAGAAGTGGGCAGCAAAGGAGTCTGGGAAGGGTTTTTATTTTAACTTTAAAAGTCAGTTACCTGGGAGGTTCCCCCTCATTGATCCACTGGAGCAAGCTGAGAGGGGTGATTGAAAGCAGCAGTGCTGGTGAGAGATTAATTGGTTTAATTGAATTGTTTATTTATTTAATTAGTCAGCTAGTGTGTGTATTTTTTTGGCCTTTACTTTAACAGCAGTTTTTCAAGTTTAAAGTGAAAACTAGAAGTGGGCAGCAAAGGAGTCTGGGAAGGGTTTTTTAAGCGCGTGAAGTATAAAAGGTAGGCTGCAGTATACAGCGGGCAGTGTCGGGAGTGGGCAGGGGAGTGTGTGGGAAGCAGAGTGTGAGCTATAAGACTTTGGCTCACAGGGCTTAGGCTGAAAGGGCGAGCAGGGGTGAGTTGAATTCATTTTTGCACTTTCTACCTGGTACTGGCAAGGTATCTAGAGGGGATGGGTGTGCAGGCAGTGCAATGTTCCTCTTGCACTATGTTTGAGGTGAGGGACGACGACAGTGTCCCTACTGATTACACCTGTGGGAAGTGCACCCATCTGCAGCTCCTCCAAAACCGTGTTAGGGAACTGGAGCTGGAGTTGGATGAACTTAGGATCATCAGGGACGCAGAGATGGCCATAGACACAAGCTTTAGGAATACAGTTACTCCGAGGATTGAAAACAGATGGGTGACGGTGAGAGGGGCTGGGAGGAAGCAGTCCGTGCAGGGATCCCCGGTGGTCGTTCCCCTTAGCAACAAGTATTCCGCTTTGGATACGGTTGAGGGGGATGACATACCAGTGGGGAGCCGCAGTGAGAGGATCTCCAGCACTGTGTCCGTCTCTGTGGCTCGGGAGGGAAAGGGGGAGAGCGGGAGGGCGATAGTTATTGGGGACTCGTTAGTTAGAGGGATAGATAGGAGGTTCTGTGGCAGCAAAAGAGACTCACGGATGGTATGTTGCCTACCGGATGCCAAGGTCCGTGATGTCTCAGACCGTGTTTTCCAGATTCTGAAGGGGGAGGGGAAACAGTCACAAGTCGTGGTGCACATTGGTACCAATGACATAGGTAAGAGAAGGGACGGGGATTTAAAACAGGAATTTCTGGAGCTGGGCTGGAAGCTGAGAGCCAAGACGAAACATGTGGTCATCTCTGGTACGTTGCCGGTACCACGTGATAGCGAGTTGAGGAACAGGGAGAGAGTGCAGTTAAATATGTGGTTGCAGGGATGGTGTAGGAGGGAGGGTTTCAGATACGTGGATAATTGGAACACGTTCTGGGGAAGGTGGGACCTGTACAAACAGGACGGGGTGCACCTGAACCAGAGGGGCACCAATATCCTCGGAGGGAAATTTGTTACGGCTCTTCAGGGGGGTTTAAACTAATTTGTCAGGGGAGTGGGAAAGGGAGTTGTAGTCCAGAAGTCAGTGAGGGTGGTGAGGTATTGGGGAAGGTATCAGGGTCAAGGGTGGGTACTGGTAGACAGGAAGGTGGGTTGAAGTGTGTCTACTTCAATGCAAGGAGCATCCGGAACAAGGTAGATGAACTTGGGGCGTGGATTGGTACTTGGGACTACGATGTTGTGGCCATTACGGAGACGTGGGTAGAACAAGGACAGGAATGGTTGTTGGACGTTCCGGGGTATAGATGTTTCACTAAGTGTAGGGAAGCTGGTAAAAGAGGTGGAGGAGTGGCATTGTTAATCAAGGATAGTTTAACGGCTGCGGAAAGGCACTTCGTGGGGGATCTGCACACTGAGGTAATATGGGCTGAAGTTAGAAATAGGAAAGGAGCGGTCACGTTGCTAGGAGTTTACTATAGGCCCCCAAATAGTAATAGAGATGTGGAGGAAGAAATTGCTAAGCAGATTATGGATATGTGTGGGGGTCACAGGGTAGTTGTCATGGGGGACTTTAACTTTCCAAATATTGATTGGAACCTTTGTAGGTCAAATAGTTTGGATGGGGCAGTTTTTGTGCAGTGTGTGCGGGAGGGTTTCCTGACACAATATGTGGATGGGCCGACTAGAGGTGAGGCCACATTGGATTTGGTACTGGGAAATGAACCGGGCCAAGTGTTAGATTTGGTTGTGGGAGAGCAATTTGGAGATAGTGACCACAATTCGGTGTCTTTTGTTATTGCAATGGAGAGGGGTAGGGCCGTACGGCAGGGCAAGGTTTACAATTGGGGGAGGGGTAATTATGATGCGATTGGGCAAGAATTAGGGGGCATAAGTTGGGAACAGAAACTGTCAGAGAAAGGAACTAATGAAAAGTGGAACTTTTTCAAGGAACAAATACTGGATGTCCTTGATAGGTATGTTCCTGTCAGGCAGGGAGGAAATGGCCGAGTGAGGGAACCATGGTTCACAAAAGAGGTGGAATGTCTTGTGAAAAGGAAGAGGGAAGCTTATGTAGGGATGAGGAAACAAGGTTCAGATGGCTCGATTGAGGGTTACAAGTTAGCAAGGAATGAGCTGAAAAAGGGGCTTAGGAGAGCTAGGAGGGGACATGAGAAGTCCTTGGCGGGTCGGATCAAGGAAAACCCCAAGGCTTTTTACTCTTATGTGAGGAATAAAAGAATGACCAGGGTGAGGTTAGGGCCGGTCAAGGACAGTAGTGGGAACTTGTGTATGGAGTCAGTAGAGATAGGCGAGGTGATGAATGAATACTTTTCTTCAGTGTTCACCAAGGAGAGGGGCCATGTTTTTGAGGAAGAGAAGGTGTTACAGGCTAATAGGCTGGAGGAAATAGATGTTCGGAGGGAGGATGTCTTGGCAGTTTTGAATAAACTGAAGGTCGATAAGTCCCCTGGGCCTGATGAAATGTATCCTAGGATTCTGTGGGAGGCAAGGGATGAGATTGCAGAGCCTTTGGCGTTGATCTTTGGGTCCTCGCTGTCCACGGGGCTGGTGCCAGAGGACTGGAGAATGGCGAATGTTGTTCCTCTGTTTAAGAAAGGGAATAGAAATGACCCTGGTAATTATAGACCGGTTAGTCTTACTTCGGTGGTTGGTAAATTGATGGAAAGGGTCCTTAGGGATGGGATTTACGACCATTTAGAAAGATGCGGATTAATCCGAGATAGTCAGCACGGATTCGTGAAGGGCAAGTCGTGCCTCACAAATTTGATTGAATTTTTTGAGGAGGTAACTAAGTGTGTTGATGAAGGTAGGGCAGTTGATGTCATATACATGGATTTTAGTAAGGCGTTTGATAAGGTCCCCCATGGTCGGCTTATGATGAAAGTGAGGAGGTGTGGGATAGAGGGAAAGTTGGCCGATTGGATAGGTAACTGGCTGTCTGACCGAAGACAGAGGGTGGTGGTCGATGGAAAATTTTCGGATTGGAGGCAGGTTGCTAGCGGTGTGCCGCAGGGATCAGTGCTTGGTCCTCTGCTCTTTGTGATTTTTATTAATGACTTAGAGGAGGGGGCTGAAGGGTGGATCAGTAAATTTGCTGATGACACCAAGATTGGTGGAGTAGTGGATGAGGTGGAGGGCTGTTGTAGGCTGCAAAGAGACATAGATAGGATGCAAAGCTGGGCTGAAAAATGGCAAATGGAGTTTAACCCTGATAAATGTGAGGTGATTCATTTTGGTAGGACAAATTTAAATGTGGATTACAGGGTCAAAGGTAGGGTTCTGAAGACTGGAGGAACAGAGAGATCTTGGGGTCCATATCCACAGATCTCTAAAGGTTGCCAGTCAAGTGGATAGAGCTGTGAAGAAGGCCTATAGTGTGTTAGCTTTTATTAACAGGGGGTTGGAGTTTAAGAGCCGTGGGGTTATGCTGCAACTGTACAGGACCTTGGTGAGACCACATTTGGAATATTGTGTGCAGTTCTGGTCACCTCACTATAAGAAGGATGTGGAAGCGCTGGAAAGAGTGCAGAGGAGATTTACCAGGATGCTGCCTGGTTTGGAGGGTAGGTCATATGAGGAAAGGTTGAGGGAGCTAGGGCTGTTCTCTCTGGAGCGGAGGAGGCTGAGGGGAGACTTAATAGAGGTGTATAAAATGATGAAGGGGATAGATAGAGTGAACGTTCAAAGACTATTTCCTCGGGTGGATGGAGCTATTACAAGGGGGCATAACTATAGGGTTCGTGGTGGGAGATACAGGACGGATATCAGAGGTAGGTTCTTTACGCAGAGAGTGGTTGGGGTGTGGAATGGACTGCCTGCAGTGATAGTGGAGTCAGACACTTTAGAAACATTTAAGCGGTTATTGGATAGGCACATGGAGCACACCAGGATGATAGGGAGTGGGATAGCTTGATCTTGGTTTCAGATAAAGCTCGGCACAACATCATGGGCCGAAGGGCCTGTTCTGTGCTGTACTGTTCTATGTTCTATAAGTAAAATTTAAACTACCGCTTTTGTGCGCAGCAAGATCCCGTAAGCAGCAGTTAGGCGAGTGATTCGAGCTTGCCCGTAACGGTTATTCTATCTGTACTGGGGTAAAGTTCATGTCTATAAATACACACTTTAAATAAATAAGAAAAGCCTATGCTTTATGCAGTGCCTTTCCACATGTGCGCCGAATAACTGAAGCCCTCGTTAGCTGGATCTTCTTGTTCCAGCAGCGACTAATTTCCGTGGAACAAGGTTCCCCCAATCAGCAGTTAACCTTTTAGTGAGGTTTAACTTGGTGCTGTAGGATTGATGAGTGTCTGCTCACAGATTAGCTCTCGACACACTGGTTACAATTTCTCATTACTGACTGGCCGAGGCTTGCCTGCTCCTGCTCTTGTCACACTCGGTACAAGCGTGAAGATATTGGATATTACAGGCTCTAAAATCATGCTTTGCATAAACCCTATTAAAGGCGGCACAGTGGTTCGCACTGCTGCCTCACAGCGTCAGGGACCCGGGTTCGATTCCCGGCTCGGGTCACTGTCTGTGCGGAGTCTGCACATTCTCCCCGTGTCTGCATGGGTTTCCTCCGGGTGCTCCAGTTTCCTCCCACACTCCAAAAGATGAGCGGGTTACGTTGATTGGCCATGTTAAATTGCCCCTTAGTGTCAGGGGATTAGCTAGGGTAAATGCATGGGGTTATGGGGATAGGGCCTGGGTGGGACTGTAGTTGGTGCAGACTCGATGGGCCGAATGGTCTCCTTCTGCACTGCAGTGTTCTATGAAAGTGGGGCTGCAGTTTAACATGTGACGACGGTCATTTAATCTGTGGACAGCTCTTGATTCTGTGACCAAAATGTAGTTAAAACATGAACCTGAATACGGGAGCTTCACAACCAGGTGAAGTTCAAACATCTCATCGTTTAAGGGTGGACCAGCGTCTGAGGAATATGGGATTGCTGGACTGTTGGCCTCCGAGCGCCACATTGACCACGAGGGAATATTTGAGCTCGATTTGGGGGCACAGATGGGAACGAATGGCCGATTGTATTGTGGTGGTCTGCACCCCCAGAAATGTGAACCCTGTCGTCATGTGACTGAAAGTAGCTTTTGGGGATGACAGTTTAAAATATCCTGAAGAAAGCACGTCCAGCGGGGAAGGAGCTGACCACCATAGCTGAACGTCTACCAATGCAGCCAAAGTACTTGTTCCAGCTTCCAAGTCCACCCAAGAACCTATTTCCTGGCTATTCGTCTACAAGAAGCTTCACGGCCTCATGAGGATCACTTGTTGCTAGAAAACCTTTGCTATAACTAAACTATCAACTCGAAAACAGGATTGGCCGGATGGTTAACAGTGAGGTTGAGTGCCTTGGGTTGCAGGAAGATATAGATGAGGTGGTCAAATGGGCGGATAAGTGGCAGATGGAATTTAACCCTGAAAAGTGTGAGGTGATGCGCTTTGGAAGGAGTAATTTGACAAGGAAGTATACTGTGAAAGGTCTGACACTGGGAAGTTCCGAAGAACAAAAAGACCTTGGCGTATTTGTCTATAGATTTCTGAAGGCGGAAAGGCAGGTTAATAGGGTGGTGAAAAAGCGTATGGCACACTTGCCTTTATCAATCTGGGTATAAATTACAAAAGTAGAGGTCATGATGGAGTATAGAACTTTGGTGAGGCCACAGCTTTTATTGGTTAGTTTATTTATTAGTCACAAGTAAAGCTTACATTAACACTGCAATGAAGTTACTGTGAAATTCCCCTAGTCGCCACACTCTGGCGCCTGTTTGGGTCAATGCACCCTAACCAGCACGTCTTTCAGACTGTGGGAGGAAACCGGAGCACGCGGAGGAAACCCATGCAGACACTGGGAGAACGTGCAGACTCCACACAGACAGTAACCAAGCTGGGAATCAAACCAGGCATTGTGAGGCAGCAGTGCTAACCACTGTGCCACCACGCTGCTGGGGTACTGTGTGCAGTTCTGGTCGCCACATTATAGGAAGGACTTGAGCGCACTGGAGGGGGTGCAGAGGAGATTCGCCAGGATGCTGCCTGGGATGGAACATTTAAATAATGAAGAGAAGTTGGATAGGCTTGGGTTGTTTTCTCTGGAGCAGAGAAGACTGAGGGGCGACCTGATTGCGGTGTTCAAGATTGAGGGGCATGGACAAGATGGATAGGGAACAGCTGTTCCCCTCAGTTGAATGGTCAGTTACAAGGGGACACAAGTTAAAAGTGAGGGGCAGGAGGTTTAGGGGGGAGTTGAAGAAAACCTTGTTCACCCAGAGGGTGGTGACGGTTTGGAGTGCGCTCCCTGGGAGGGTGGTGGAGGCGGGATGCCTCAAATCCTTTAAAAAGTACCTGGATGAGCACTTGGCACATCATAACATTCAGGGCTATGGGCCAAGTGCTGGCAAGTGGGATTAGGTGGGCAGGTCAGGGCATTTTTCATGTGTCGGTGCAGACTCGATGGGCCAAAGGGCCTCTTCTGCACTGTAGGATTCTGTGAATAGCAGGCCTGAATTGACTGACACTGAGTTACAAAATCCATTTTTATATTAATGGCATTAACTTCATTTGTTTATAATCTTTGCTGGAGTGATCATGTGACGGAGACGCGTGATTGAGATGTTGCGTTTATACCATCCAGGACAAGTGTGTGATAATAAATAACCACCTTTATCTTTTAAATAGCCAAAAAAAAACCCTGTTGCAGGGATTGATTTTAAATTGGGGAAAAATCAATGAAATAAACACACCTTACACACGAACATCCTGTTTAGAGACTGTTAGGGACCCCACACATTCTGTCTGTAACACCCACAACATACAAGCGCACGTGTTGTTGGGAGCAGGATGGGTGAGGTTTAAACACTCATCTCTATTTGTTCATGGAATGTGGCTGGATTAGTATTTGTTTCCCATTTCTAATTGCCCCTTGAGAAGGTGGTGGTGAGCTGCCGCCTTGAACCCGCTGCAGTCCCTGTGGTGCAGGTACACCGTAAGACTTTTAACAACACCAGGTACACCCACAGTGCTGTTAGGGAGGGAGTTCCAGGATTTTGACCCAGCTACAGTGAAGGAACGGCCAATATATTTCCAAGTCAGGATGGTGAGTGACTTGGAACAGGCTACCAACTGGTGGTGTTCCCAGGTACCTGCTGCCCTTGCTCTTCTAGATGGTAGAGGTTTGGAAGGTGCTGCCTAAGGAAGCTTGGTGAGATGCTGCAGTGCATCTTGGAGATAGTGGCAGCCGTGTGCACTGAGCGACAGTGGTGGTAGGAGTGAATATTTAGGGTTGTGCATGGGAATCTGATCAAATAAGGCTGCTTTGTCCTGGATGGTATCAAGCTTCTCAAGTGTTGGAGCTGCACCCATCCAGGCAAGTGGGGAGTATTCCATCACACTCCTGACTTGTGCCTTGTAGATGGTGGAAAGGCTTTGGGGGGTCAGGAGGTGAGTTACTCTTCACCGAATTCCAAGTCTTTGATCTGCTCTTATAGGCACAGTATTTATATGAAACCGGAGCACCCGGAGGAAACCCACGCAGACACGGGGAGAATGTGCAAACTCCACACAGACAGTGACCCAAGCCGGGAATCGAACCCGGGTCCCTGGCGCTGTGAGGCAGCAGTGCTAACCGCTGTGCCGTCCGTTACTCCCTTCAACATAGAATTACATAGAACTCGCAGCACGAGCCAGCTGATTTACACTCCGCAGAAGCCACCTTCCACTCCTCTTCTCATCCCACCAGTAAACCTTTCCGCACCTTTTATCCTCGTGCGTGTATGTCTGGTTTGTACCTCTCTGCCCATCATCACTGATGTTGCAGCAGGCGGGATGATTGAGTGAATCCCTTCCCATGCTCGAAGCAGGTGAATGGCCTTACCTGAAACTAACTCTTGTGATGACGAGTTCCACCTTCTCATCAGTCTCTGGACCAACGCACTTTTCCCCGGATTCATCAGACACCAGACTGGTTGCAGGGATTTCCACAGTTGCTGTTAAAACGAGGTGAGGTGGAGCTACAGGGATGATTGTGCAGCGAGTTGCTCACGGTGTGAAGCAGCGCCCACAGGGATCACATCTTGGAGAAATGGCAGGTGTCTACAATTCCTCAGAAATGCAATCATTCCTTCCTGGAAGGATTGAACCGAACAAAGAACAGTACAGCACAGGAACAGGCCCTTCGCCCCTTCCAAGCCTGCGCCAATCATGATGCCTGCCTGAACTAAAACCGTCTGCACTTCGAGTCCGTATCCTTCTGTTCCCATCCTATTCATGTATTCATCTGGGTGCCCCTTAAATGCCGCTATCGTACCTGCTCCCACCACCTCCCCGGGCAGCGCGTTCCAGACATTCACCATCCTCTATGTAAAATACTTGCCTCGCACATCTCCTCTAAACTTTTCCCCACGCACCTTAAACCTATGTCCCCGAGTACTTGACTTTTCTACCCGAGGAAACAGTATTTGACGATCCACTCTGTCCATGCCACTCATAATCTTGTAAACCTCTATCAGGTCACCCCTCAACCTCTGTCGTTCCAGTGAGAACAAACCGAGTTTATCCAACCCCTCCTCGTAGCTAATACCCTCCAAACCAGGCAACATCCCGGTAAACCTCTTCTGTACCCTCTCCAAAGCATCCATAGGGAGATGGAGAAATCACCTTTAAACTTAAGTGAAAGGTAGAAAATGCTGAATAAACTCAGCAGGCGTGGCAGCATCTGTGTGGAGCGAAACGGAGCATTTCTAACAGCTGACCACTCGTCACCAATTGTCAAGTTAAGGCTGAAGGTCAAGGATGTGATTGATGAATAGTAGGACCCATTTTGAGTCTAATCGGTGCTAATACTGCCCCTGACAGACTAGAGAATGGTGTTGTGTACTGAACGTTGCCTGTTCATTTCAGCATTATCCAGCGCCTTGAGCGTAACATTCGAATGAATAATTTGAAAGAGCATTTTGTTTTGGCACAAAGGGGCAGGCCATTTCCTGTTTAGGACAGTTGACCGCATCAGGCACGGCCCGGTTTTGTGCTTCATATTGCTCCCTCTATCATCGCTTCTCGGCCTTTTGGCTAAGATCAGGTGTAGTATCGACATGTTGTGCTTGGTTGAAGTCATTAGGATACTTTTTAGCCTCATTGGAAGCAATTTTTAAAAGCGGCATCTCGGCCTTTTGGCTAAGATGCAAATAAAATCAAGCCTTGGAGGAGGAGCTATTCCTACTCCAATCAGCTTGGATCATGTAGATCAAGCCCAAGACAGGAGGTGAGAGCTCTGTCTTGTCAGCTTGGATCGGGAATGTCTCAACTTGTTGAGATTCTGAATTGGACTTGATTTGATTGAATTGGAATAAAAACAAAAAAAAAACAAATTGCTCCCTCTACACTATCCCAATATGGTACCTTCCAAACCTCGGAGAGTGCCTCTTGTCATAGAATCCCTACAGTGCAGAAGGAGGCCATTCAGCCCATCGAGAGCTAGGAGGGGACATGAGAAGTCCTTGGCGGGTCGGATCAAGGAAAACCCCAAGGCTTTTTACTCTTATGTGAGGAATAAAAGAATGACCAGGGTGAGGCTGGGGCCGGTCAAGGACGGCAGTGGGAATTTGTGCATGGAGTCAGAAGAGATAGGAGAGGTGATGAATGAATACTTTTCTTCGGTGTTCACCAAGGAGAGGGGCCATGTTTTTGAGGAAGAGAGGGTGTCACAGGCTGATAGGCTGGAGGAAGTAGATGTTCGGAGGGAAGATATACTAACAATTTTGAATAAACTGAAAGTTGATAAGTCCCCTGGGCCTGATGAAATATATCCTAGGATTCTTTGGGAGTCAAGGGATAAGATAGCAGAGCCTTTGGTTTTGATCTTTGCGTCCTCACTGTCCACGGGGGTGGTGCCAGAGGACTGGAGAGTGGTGAATGTTGTTCCTCTGTTTAAGAAAGGGAATAGAAATGACCCTGGTAATTATAGGCCGGTTAGTCTTTCTTCGGTGGTCGGTAAGTTGATGGAAAAGGTCCTTAGGGATAGGATTTACAACCATTTAGAAAGATGCAGCTTAATCCGGGATAGTCAGCACGGATTTGTGAAGGGCAAGTCTTGCCTCACAAATTTGATAGAATTTTTCTGAGGAGGTAACTAAGTGTGTTGATGAAGGTAGGGCAGTTGATGTCATATACATGGATTTTAGTAAGGCGTTTGATAAAGTCCCCCACGGTCGGCTTATGAAGAAAGTAAGGATGTGTGGGATAGAGGGAAGTTTGGCCGATTGGATAGGTAACTGGCTATCTAACAGAAGACAGAGGGTGGTGGTGGATGGAAAGTTTTCGGACTGGAAACCGGTTACCAGCGGAGTGCCACAGGGATCAGTGCTTGGTCCTCTGCTATTTGTAATTTTTATAAATGACTTGGAGGAGGGGGCTGAAGGGTGGATCAGTAAATTTGCTGATGACACCAATATTGGTGGAGTAGTGGATGAGGTGGAGGGCTGTTGTAGGCTGCAAAGAGATATAGATAGGATGCAGAGCTGGGCTGAAAAATGGCAAATGCAGTTTAACCCTGACAAATGCGAGGTGATTCATTTTGGTAGGACAAATTTAAATGTGGATTACAGGGTCAAAGATCGGGTTCTGAAGAATGTGGAGGAACAGAGAGATCTTGGGGTTCATATCCATAGATCTCTGAAGGTTGCCACTCAAGTGGATAGAGCCGTGAAGAAGGCCTATAGTATGTTGGCGCTCATTAACAGGGGGCTTGAGTTTAAGAGCCATGGGGTTATGCTGCAACTGTACAGGACCTTGGTGAGACCACATTTGGAATATTGTGTGCAGTTCTGGTCACCTCACTACAAGAAGGATGTGGAGACACTGGAAAAAGTGCAAAGGAGATTTACCAGGATGCTGGTTTGGAGAGTAGGTCTTATGAGGAAAGGTTGAGGGAACTTGGGCTTTTATCTTTGGAGCGGAGGAGGTTGAGGGGAGACTTGATAGAGGTTTATAAGATGATGAGGGGGATAGATAGAGTGAACGTTCAAAGACTATTTCCTCGGGTGAATGGAGCGGTAACTAGGGGGCATAACTATAGGGTTCGTGGTGGGAGATATAGGAAGGATATCAGAGGTAGGTTCTTTACGCAGAGAGTGGTTGGGGTGTGGAATGGACTGCCTGCAGGGATAGTGGAGTCAGAAACTTTAGGAACATTTAAGAAGCTATTGGATAGGCACATGGAGTACTTCGGGATGATAGGGAGGAAATAGCTTGATCTGGGTTTCAGACAAAGCTAGGCACAACATCGTGGGCCGAAGGGCCTGTTCTGTGCTGTACTGTTCTATGAGTCTGCACTGACTTTGTGCCAGTGTGGCATTGTGATTTTAGCTCAGTTAGTGTGAGCTAACCCCCTGGCTCACTCTCTCGCCCTTATGATATTGCTTTAAATATAAAACACGATAAATGTGTTGGCAAGGAGCCAGTTAACTAATAATCTTGCTTTATTTTTGTGCCTCGCTTAATCAGAGGGGGAAAGAAATGAATCTTAATTAAAAGTGTCTATGCCTGTGTCCATGTCTGAGTGTGTGTGTGTGCGCCTCTGTTACATACATTACAATTTTCCACTGTGCTGGTCCTCTGGCCCTTTGCTAATAAGGGCCTTGGTGAGATTGCATTGTGTGTAGCTTTGGTCTCCTTACCAAAGGAAAGGTGTACTTATTTTTTGGCCAATGCAGATGCAGTGGGCTCAATGGCCTCTTTCTGTGCCGTAACTTTTTTTTATGATTCTACTTGTCATAGAGGGAGTGCACTGAAGGTTCACTGGACTGATTCCTGGAGTGGCAGGTTTGTCCTATGATGAGAGATTTGAGGAGACTGGACCTGTATTCTTTGGAGTCCAGCGATGAGAGGTGATCTCATTGAAATGTACAAAATTCTCAAAGGGCTCGATGGCGGTGGGTAGGAATCTAAAATCGGAGGACAGTCTCAATAAGGGGTAGGGCATTTGGGGCTCGAGATAAGGAGGAATTTCTTCACTCCAAGGGTAATGAATCTTAGGAATTTTCTCCCCAGAGGGTCATGGAAGCTCAGTCTTTTCCCCAGGGTAGGGGACTCCAAAACTAGAGGGCATAGGTTTAAGGTGAGAGGAGAAAGATTTGAAAGGGACCTGAGGGACAGCTTTTTCACACAGGATGGTGCGTATATGGAATGAGCTGCCAGAGGAGGTGGTAGAGGCGGGTACAATTACAACATTTAAAAGACATTTGGACAGGTACATGGGTGGGAAAGGTTTAGAGGGATATGGGCCAAACGCAGGCAAATGGGACTAGTTCAGATTAGGAAACCTGGTTGGCATGGACGAGTTGGGCTGAAGGGCCTGAATCCGTGTTGTATATCTCTCTGACTGACTATGATTATGTTCAAGACAGATGTATATCTTTCTGGATAGTAAAGACATCAAGGCATGTAGGAATACTGCGGGAAAATGGCGTTCAGATAGATGATCCACCATGATCTAATGGAATGGTGGAGCAGGCTTGAGGGGCTAAATGTCCTCCTGCTCTTACTTATTTGCGATGGCCCCTGTTGTAAATCTGAGGGTTCTTCAGATTGGGGCTGACCGTCATGATGACTGAGAGGGGAATTGGTCCACTCCTCTCCACTTTCCCCATATCCCTACAATTTTTACTCCAGAATATCTAATTCCCTTTGGAAAGTTGCTATTGAATCTGCTTCCAGCGCCTTTTGGGGAATGAATTTCTGACCATCATAACTTGCTATGATTTTTTAAAAAAACTTAACTTTCCCCTCGTTCTTTTGCCAACTAGCTTTGACTCTCCGTCGCCTGCTTGTTGGACACGCTGCCATCGGAAATGGCTTCTCCTCATTTACTCTATCAAAATCTTTTCATAATTTTGAACATCTGTATTAAATTTCCCCTTAACCTCCTCTGCTCTTGGGAGAACAATCCCAGCTTCTCTCGGATCCTGATCCGAAAGCGACCTCTTTCTGGAGAATGTTTACTTTAATGCATATCGATAGGTTCAGGCTTGGTTATGAAGCCTGATCTCCCCTCGCGTGTCTCCGATAAGCCCACTCTGGCTAGGCTGACATGCAAAGTGTAACCATAGCCACCAGCACTTGTGGAATCCACCCCTTCATTATTTCACAAGCCTAAAGAGTTTTTGTCAAATAGTGAAGGAACCAAATATGAAGACAAAGGGCACTGACACAGTGGTTAGCACTGCAGCCTCTCAGTGCCAGGGACCTGGGTTTGATTCCCGGCTTGGGTCACTGTCTGTGCAGAGTCTGCACATTCTCCCCGTGTCTGCGTGGGTTTCCTCCGGGTGCTCTGGTTTCCTCCCACAGTCCGACAGAGGTGCTGGTTAGGTGCATTGACCCGAGCAGGCGCCAGAGTGTGGCGACTAGGGGAATTTCACAGTAACTTCATTGCAGTATTAATATAAGCCTTACTTGTGACACTAATAAATAAACTTTACTTGTGACAAATCCAGATTAGCCATATTAGAACTGTGCGGATTGGGGTATGTTTACCCACCTATTCCAGGCAGCTAGGGATAAATCACTAACTTAGCTCCTTAACCATATGGCACAGTGGTTAGCACTGCTGCCTCACAGTGCCAGGCACCTGGGTTCGATTCCCAGCTTGTGTCACTGTCTGTGTGGAGTCTGCACGTTCTCCCGTGTCTGCGTGAGTTTCCTCCGGGTGCTCCAGTTTCCACCCACAGTCCGAAAGACGTGCTGGTTAGGTGCATCGGCCGTGCTAAATTCTCCCTCAGTGTACCCGAACAGGTGCTGGAGTGTGGCGATTAGGGGATTTTCACAGTAACTTCATTGCAGCGTTAATGTAAGCCTACTTGTGACACTAATGAATAAACTTTAAAAAAAGTATGACTTACATAAACCTAGTTGAGTGAGTGAGGTCTCTAACACATGATAAATATCTAGTTGTGGCTAATATTTCAGAAGTAATTTTTAGTTCTGGGGCGATTAAAGTTTAACTGTCGAAAATGGGATAAATGCAACCAAAGCAGCTTGGTGTCTATTATACTTATAAAGGTTGGGGTCATATTGGCTGAATGGGTTGACAGTTAGAAAGGTAAGAGCCATGTAACAGCAGGGGGAGTTGCTCAGCTGGAGAACCCAAGACATCATGTCTGCACTGCTTGCAAAGAAGTGCAGGCCAGAGAGGGATTTTCTTTTGGGAATGGCAGCAAAATTGTTTTAAAAGCATTCGGTGAACCCTGCAAGGCTATGTTGTCATGGAGGTGGGTGGAGCGGGAGGAGCGGCTATACCAAAAGGGTGCTGCTGGGGTTAGCAGCCTCCAGGCAGCTGGGGCTCCAGAAAACCCTGGGAGCTGTTCAATACAGCTGAGAGTTGTAGTTTGGATCTTGTGTGGTTTGCAGCTCACAGAGAAGTCCTGGGAGCTATTAGCAGACTCCAGGCCACGAGAGCTTAGGGCAAACCTATTTAAAGATAGGGGCAGGCAGGAGACTGGACTTTGGAGGTCTGTGCCAGTTTAATGAGACTAGCAGTGAGCAAAACAAGTTGGAGGTGTGCAGGTAATTAGAGACGAGAGCAGCTTTGTAAATCATGCAGTCTCAGAAGAAGAGATTGAACCATCTGGATGTGAGCTGCCCAAGTTAGAATGGCTTTTGAGAGAATTCAGAGGCTATAAATCTCTAAAATTAAAATGCCTTCTGAGGGGAGCAGAGTAACAAGATATTGTGACTCTCAGTGGTAACTGACATCTGGGTAGGTTGCTGAAAAATCCATGGGACCCATCTTGTCTCATCTGCCATTTATTGTGCAGTGTGGTGTGTAAACCACAGTTCACCTGTTAGTTCATATTTACCTTTTATTAATTTGAATGTTAGTGTAAGCTACACATTGTCGATTGCTTTTATTTTTCTGACTGTACAGTAAAGTTTAATTTGTTTACTTAAAACCATGCAATCTTGTGGATTTATTCTCTCAGACAAAGTTTGAAATCCTAGTTATCCACTAAGTTAAACAGAACGTTACTGGTCCCTAATTGGATCGTAACACGCACATTAAGGTTGAAATAGTGATGGTTAAACAATGCCAAATTTTGGGGGAGTTGAGTTTCTAGATTCATAGTCTAGCAATAATATCACTAGGCCATCGCCTCCCACCGTCCCTACTTGGATGGAGTGTATATGTGTGTGTGTATATATTACCTGTACATTACAGCAATGTAACGGTTACATACGCCCACACAGTCTAGCTCCTCTTTAAATGTTAACCACAGACTTTACTGCAAAGCAGAAAGCAGAGCTTTCCCGATACATAGATTTTTAGCCAAGGTCATTGACCCATTAAAAAAATTCTCATTCATCCACCTATTCCTTTTGTCTCCTGAAACCAATGAGTGATAATGCGGTATGATTCTAGGAGTAATAGAGCAACTGATTTAACCTCTAGTAAAAGCCTATTCTTTTTGCTTGAGCACCGATCTCAAGTATATCTTTTTTATTCATTTGTAGGACATGGATATCGCTGGCTGGCCAGCATTTATTGCCCATCCCTAGTTGTCCTTGAGAAATTTATTTATTAGTGTCCCAAGTAGGCTTACATTAACACTGCAATAAAGTTGCTGTGAAAATCCCCCAGTCGCGCCGCACCAGCGCCTGTTCGGGTTACACTGAGGGAGAATTTAGCATGGCCAATGCACCTAACCAGCACATCTTTCGGACTGTGGGAGGAAACTGGAGCACCCGGAGGAAACCCACGCAGACACGGGGAGAATGTGCAGAGTCCGCACAGACTGTGACCCAAGCCGGGAATCGAACCCGGGTGCCTGGCGCTGTGAAGGTGAAAGGTGGTGGTGAGCTGCCTTCTCGAATCGCTGCAGTCCACGTGCTGTGGGTTGACCTGCAATTATATTAGGGAGGGAATTCCAGGATTTTGGCCCAGCGACTGCAAAGAAACGGCGATATATTTCCAAGTTTTTGATCTGTTTATTGGGGCGAATGTGAAAATACCAGAAGCCCTTTTTAGTTGGGTGGCACAGTGGTTAGCGTTGGCCATGCTGAAAGCAGGCATTAGAGTGTGGCGAATAGGGGATTTTCACAGTAACTTCATTGCAGTGTTAATGTAAACCTACTTGTGACTAATGAACTTTAAACTTAATTTAAAAAGTGTCTGTGTGTGTTCACTCTCGGTCCCTCTTCTTTCAAAAGTGTTGCATAGAACAAATGCCTTTAGGCTATGAACACCTCTTGTACAGTTTGCTCCCGATCACAGTTGCAAAGCATTATAAATACCTGAGATTGCAGGCGCTTCCTGTCTGTCAGACGCACAGGCTAATGTAAATATGTTTGTCACACTTTTGCAAAAAATAAAGGACCAAGAGATAAACTTCCAACGCACGGAAGAATTCTCATGAGACGGAAGATACCAGAACAGACCTTCCCACAAACTAAAACCATACCTCCAGTATGCATAGTAACTCCTCATAGAACTAACTGGCCCAATGTTTACTTGTTGAAGTTGAATTTTGCAGCTTTAAAGAAACTTGTGGCTTTATTTAGTAGAATAGTTTGCATTGGTGCATGCTGTCTCTTGTCATACGGTATGGGTCCAGGTCTCACTGCAGGGATTGGAGCCCAGTACCCAGACTGATGCTCCAAAAATATACTTTGTTCATTAGATTTCTAGAAATGTATTGCAAGGCCGTGATTTGATATTACCCAAAGGTGCAAAAACCAGATAACCTCCTTCCAGTCCTCACAGTGCCAGGGACCCAGGTTCGATTCCCGGCTTGGGTCACTGTCTGTGTGGAGTTTGCATGTTCTTCCCGTGTCTGCGTGAGTTCCCTCCGGGTGCTCCGGTTTCCTCCCACAGTCCAAAGATGTGCTGGTTAGATGCATTGACCTAAACAGGCCGGAGTTTGATGACTCGGGGAGTTTCACAGTAACTTCATTGCAGTGTTAATGTAAGCCTTATTTGTGACTAATAAACTTTAATAAATGTTGCTCATTACATTTACAAATGCAGTTAATATTCACAATCTTCATTAAGTTCAAACGTACTGTCGGAGAGGTTTTATGCAGTTTCCAACCCTTGGGTATACCAAGGCTGAAAGTTAAAGATTATTTATTGGTGTACAAGTAGGCTTACATTAACACTGCAATGAAGTTACTGTGAAAATCCCCTGGTTGCCACATTTCCAGTGCTTGTTCAGGTACACTGAGGGAGAATTTAGCATGGTCAATACACCTAACCTCCACATCTTTTGGACTGTGGGAGGAAACCGAAGCACCCGGAGGAAACCCACGCAGGCATGGGGAGAACGTGCAGACTCTGCACAGACAGTGACCCAAGCTGGAATTGAACCTGGGTTCCTGTTGCTGTGAGGCAGCAGTGCCACCAATGCCCATCTCTAATTGCCCTTGAAGGGTCATTTAAGAGTTGACCACATTGCTGTGGGTCTGGAATCACACGTAGGCCAGACTGGGTAAGGATGGCAGATTTCCTTCCCTAAAGGGATATTAGGAATTCTGCCCAGTGTCCTGACTGATCTTTATCCCTCAATCAATATCACTAAAAAGTCAGTTGATAATGCAAAGAATGAGGACATCCGCTCCATCGAACAGCACTGGTTCTTTCAAAGAGCATGCCAGTTGAGTGTGTCATTAACTTCACTGCTGGTTGTGGGAGCTTGCTGTGCACAGATTGACTGCCATGTCAGTTACATTACCACAATGGCTGCACTTCTAAAAGGCTTCATTGACCATAACTTGATTTTGGACATCCTGCAGTTGTGAAAGGTACTATACAAATACTAGTCCCTTTTATGGTCATATATTTATTTCAGAAACGCCATGGGTGATTTGTGTAAATACTTCACAAAATCTTGCAAGTTGTGTAACTTAGAACTGAATGCATTAACCTTGACCATGTCAATTCATTAATCCTGACAGGTGTAAACGTCCTATAATTATTGATGGTGTGATTAATATTTGTCTGTTAATTAAACTTGTACTCTTTTGTTCAAAAGAACAAAAGCTTGCATTTCTATATTCCCTTTCAAGGCCAAAGGATATTCTAAAGTTTTTTTTATTCATTTCAAGAGATATGGGCGTCGCTGGCGAGGCCAGCGTTTATTGCCCATCCCCAATTGCCCTTGAGAAGGTGGTGGTGAGTTGCCTCAAACCACTGAAGTCCCTGATATGTAGGTACATTCACAGTGCTGTTAGGGAGGGAATTCCAGGATTTTGACCCAGCCACAGTGAGGGAACAGCGATATATTTCCAAGTCAGGATGGTGAGTGGCTTGGGAGGGAACCTCCAGGTGGTGGTGTTCCCATGCTGTCCTTGTCCGGTTGTGAATTTGTCTAAGGAGCCTTGGTGAGTTGCTTCAGTGCATCTTTTAGATGGTGCACACGGCTGCTACTGAGCGTCGGTGGTGCCGGGAGTGAATGTTTGTGGATGGGGTGCCAATCAAATGGGCTGCTCTGTCCTGGATGGTGTTCACCTTCTTGAGTGTTGTTGGAGCTGCACCCATCCAGGCAACTGGGGAGTGTTCGATCACACTCCTGACTTGTGTCTTGTAGATGGTGGACAGGCTTTAGGAAGTCAAGAGATGAGTTACTCACCGCAGGATTCTTTACCTTTTGACCTGTTCTTGTAGCTAGAGTATTTATATGGCTAGTTTCGTTCAGTTTCCGGTCAGTGTTGACAGTAGGGGATGAAGTAATGGTAATGCTATTGAATGTCAAGGGGCAACATTCTTGTTGAAGATGATCATTGCCTGGCACTCATGTGGCATGGATGTTACTTGCCATATGTCAGCCCAAGCCTGGATGCATTGAGCCGGTAAGCCACAGTCCCCAACTTAAAACCTAAGCAGTCAGTTTGCATTCAGCAAGATCCTGCGAAAAGCAATGTGGTCATGAATGGCACTTGCAACTCAAAGCAAAGTGGCAGCTGGCTTTGTGGTCTACTCGAGAGGAATGATTCTCACATGAGGATTCCCATTGAGTTAGTAGGTGAGAGGTGCCAGGTTCAAGTGCTGGAGCAGCCCTCCTTCATTGATGTGATGGGCCAAGTCACCTCTTTCTGTGCTGTAAACCTTCCATGATTTCTAATCATGGGATCCACCCTAAAGTTTATTTATTAGTCACAAGTAAGGCTCACATTAACACTGCAATGAAGTTACTGTGAAATTCTCCTCTTCGCCACATTCCAGCACCTGTTCGGGTACGCTGAGGGAGAATTTAGCATGGCCAATTCACCTAACCAGCACGTCTTTCAGACTGTGGGAGGAAACTGGAGCACCCAGAGGAAACCCACGCAGACACGGGGAGAACGTGCAGACTCTGCACAGTCACTGACCCAAGCCGGGAATCGAACCCGGGTCTCTGGCGCTGTGAGGCAGCAGGGCTAACCACTGTGCCACCTTGCTGCCCCAAGAAGGGCAGATGGGATCTCGACCTCTGACACTGGAGCACAGCCCCACAATGCTGCATGGGCAGCATCAGCCTTTGTGCATATGTCTGGAATTGGAGTTTGGAATCCTGAATGTCTGACTTGGAATAGTTTAATCAGAGATTTAATTCCACTTCAACATCTTTTATCTTAAATTCCAATACTTCTATCTCTCCGATTGGCCTTGACAGTCACGACGGACGATGTTCAATACAGAAGTCATGTACTTTATTTCCAAAAATGTACAAATTTTATGAATAAAGTATAAGTACATCACAAAACATTCCAACTTGGAGAGAGTGCAATAAAATTCAACTTGTCTCCGGGCAGTATGTTCCACGCTTGGGTGCCTCTCTCCGTTTCAGCGAGGCAGAGCCATTTCTCCCTCAGTTTAACTCTTGAGATTTACAATATTCTTTCAATGTCAGGCGCACAATCTGAGTGGGGGTGGGGGAAGGTAGGTGGGGTGGGGGGAATTTTACAAATTTTCCAGCCCCTGTTGTGTGTTGTAGCTGAAAAGCAGAGGACCGTGACTCTCCCCTATCGCACCTCCACAGCCCGGGCACAGAGCATCGCCTCCCAAATCAGGAGGGTTCCATTTAGAGACGTACATACGCACTTCAGAATGGAACAACTTTGAAATGATACTTGTTTTAAAAGAGAAAAGGGGCGCGTGGGGTAGATGCAGAGAGGAGTAACAAAGTTGATGGGATTATTTAGAGGGGGAGAAGTTTTCTTGTTCGTGTGTGTGTGTGTTGCAATACAGTAAGGTGGGAAAGGCAGCGCGATGGCACAGTGGTTAGCAGTGCTGCCTCTCAGCGCCAGGGACCCGGGTTCAATTCCTGGCTCGGGTCACTGTCTGTGCGGAGTCTGCACGTTCTCCCCGTGTCTGCATGGGTTTCCTCCCACAGTCTGAAAGACGTGCTGATTAGGTGCATTGGCTGTGCTAAATTCTCCCTGAGTGTATCCGAACAGGTGCCAGAGTGTGGCAACTGGGGGATTTTCACAGTAACTTCATTGCAGTGTTAATGTAAGCCTACTTATGACAATCATAAGTAAACTAAGCTAAACTTGCTGTGTGTGTAGTGCGGCCATACAGAAAGGGGGAACTTACTGGCTGTGTGTGTAATGCAACAGCACAGCAAGGGGGAACTTGCTGTGTGTGTGTCTGCCTATATTTGTGTGTGTGTCTGTCTGTGTATAGTGCAACAGTAAAGCAAGGGGGAACTTGCTGTGTGTGTGTGAGAGAGAGAATTGGTTATTTCTAAATCCAAGCAGTCCTCATCTGATCTGGAAGCTCCAATCAGGATTTGTAATGTGCAAGGCTCTGCTATTGTGTGTGTGTGTTGCCTCTCTCTCTCTCTCAGGCTGTGAGCATGCTGGATGAGGCAGTGCAGAGAGGGAGCTGAGCTGAGGGTGGCTGGGGGAGGCAGGAGGGGGCTCAGAGACTGCGCATGGACGGTGCAACTTTCCCGCACGCCTTGTGCTCGCCTCAGAGTGCGGGGAGGAGGAGGAGGAGATCTCCACCGCCAAAACTGCCCTCAAAATGGTAAACCTCTCTCTGTGTGATGTGTGTGTCTCTCATTGTCCATTTTATTCTCATTGCTGCCTGACGGGGGGAAGATTTAATTCTGCTTGCTGCTGGTGGGAAGGATGTTTGTGTGAGGGGAGAGTGGGGGGGAGGTTTTTCTTCTGCAAGGCTGCGGATCCCCCCTCAGCAATATCTGTTGTTTATTTGAGGGGGTGAAGGGGAAATGTTGTTAACCACACGATGTGGAGGCTGAGGGAAGAATTCCATCCTTCACTCCCGGCAAAAAAAACCCACACACACAATGGGACTCAGCTGGTAATAAAGAGTTAAATTCCTTAAGATGGGAATGTTGAGGGAGGGGAGGGGGGGAGAGAGAGAGAGCAGGCCCGCCTGCCATTTAAAGCAAGTTTTTAATCAATATTATTATTGTGGCTTGTCCTCTGAATCCATTCAGAGACCTGGAGCAGGGAAGGGATACAAGCGGCACTTTGATGTTTCCATTGCTGTCTAATTGTAACAAGTTGTTTTTTCTCTGTCTCCATCTCTATTGGGATACATTGAACATGGATACAGTGCCAGGCCACAGGGAATCCCTCTGCTCACTCTCTCCTCCTGCTCTTGTGGTTTTTCACTGCTCTGCTGGGAGTTTATTGTCTGTCATCTTCTCTCCTTTTGTCTTTCTGTTTTTCTCTCTTAATCTTTAGCTGAGGCAGCGCCATTTCTCACCCCCCCCCCCCCCCCCCAGTAACTGCTGAGTGTCATTTTAGGACAGAAATAGTTAAAAGGGATCAGATTCTCTCCTGCATTGGGTTCCCAGATTAAGAAATGTTTTTGCAGGCTGATTGTTTCAAATCATGCTGATATCCTGATGTCGTTTATGAAGTCTCCTGTGTGTGTTTTTGTTAAATTAACCATTTCAATTTTTAGGAAAAAAAGTTATTGTTTCGCGAAATTGGAATTATCAGCGGATTTCGCTTCGGTGTCTGTTTTGCAGAAACTTGCTCATTTTTTTTCTCAGGTGTCAACCGATCAAGTTCTTAATTTTGCAATGCAGGATTTTGTTAATGAATGCCTTTTGCTCTCTTCATGACCTGGTGTCTAGTCCATCCGTCAGCCCAGAACTTGGGTGTGTGTGTATGTGTGTGTGTGTTTGGCAGGGAGGAGGGTGAGTGAATAAGTTGAGTCTCATGTTCTGGCAGCTGGGTATGATGACCTGTATGTAAACAAAGTTCACTACAATGTGGTTGTGGGGAAGGCAGGGGGGTGGCGGGGGGGAGGGGGGGTGACATCTAGCTGACACTCAATATGTATTCCTAGGTGTGGCACTGAAGAGAGCTGAGGCTTATGGTGAGTTGAGAAAGCAGTAAGGAACATGCATTTAGATAGCACCTTTTCCAGTGTTCAGCATGTCCCAAACCATTTCACAGCCAGTCAAGTACTTTTGAAGTGTAGTTATGGTTGCAACGTAGGAAATATGGCAATCGACTCACAGCACACTCCCAACGGCAGCAATGTGATAGTGGTCAAGTCAGGTCATCTGTTTCTAGGTGTTGGTGGAGAACTTCTATGCTACAAAAACAGAAAAGGCTGGAGAATCTCAGCAGGTCTGACAGCATCTGTGGAGGGAGATTAGAGCCAATGTTTTAGAGCTTTGTCAGAGCAGATCATCCAGATTCAACGTTGACTCTATTCACTCTCCACAGATGCTGTTTGACATGCTGAGATTTTCCAGCAATTTCTGTTTTTTTTTTCAGATTTCAGCATCCGCATATTTTGCTTTTAGAACTTCTGTGCTCTTGGAAGGAATTAATTCTGACTGTTTGCCATCTCTTTGAGGGCAGCTGGGGCCTCAATTTAACATCTCGCCTTTAAGAGTGCAGCCCTGCCTCGGTTCTACCCCGAAGTGTCTAAATTTTGTCCTCTGGAATGGTGTTGAACCCATAGCCCTCTGATTCAAAGGCATGTATACTGCTAGTTGAGCCATAATTGACACCTTTCCCAGTGCATTCTCGTTGTGTGAAGTCTTTAGGAGTTAGAGAATCATACAATTTCTACAGTGCAGAAGGAGGCCATTTGGCCCATCACGTCTGCACTGACTCAGTGTCTCACCCAGGTCCACCCCCCCGACCCTATCCCCATAATCCCACGTATTTACCCCGCTAATCCCCTAACCTGCACATCTTTGGACTGTGGGAGGAAACTGGAGCAGACAGGGGGAGAACGTGCAAACTCCACAAACAGTCAGCCAGGGCTGAAAATGAACCCGGGGTCCTGATGCACTGAGGCAGCAGCACTAACCACTGTGCCGCACTTATACTGGATGTTGTTCAGGTTTGGCACCACTTCAGCATGTGATTTGACCCCAGGAATTGTGTTGGCAACTTGCAGGTTGATGTGTGACAATGTGCTTTGGACAGATGTGGGAGTTGCAGGTATAACATATGAATTAGGAGCAGAAACAGGCCTTTCGACCCCTCAAGCCTGTTTCGTCATTCAGTAAGATCATGGCTAAATCATAGAATCACTACAGTGCAGAAAGAGGCCATTCGGCCCATTGAGTCTGTACCAACCACAATCCCACCCAGGTCTTATCTCCACAACCCCACATATTTACCCCTCTAATCTACGCATCCCAGGACACTAAGGGGCAATTTAGCATGGCCAATCAACCTAACCCATGCATCTTTGGACTTTTGGAGGAAACCGGAGCATCTGGAGGAAACACGGGGAGAACGTGCAGACTCCACACAGACAGTGACCCAAGCCAGGAATCCAACGCAGGTCGCTGGAGCTGAGAGGCAGTATTGCTAACCACTGTGCCACCATGCTGCCCAAGTCTATCTACCTCTGCCTTAAAAGTCTTCAATGACCTTCCCTCCACCACTCTCTGGGGAAGAGAGTTACAAAGACTCGATCCTCAGAAAAAGAAATATCTTCTCACCACCATCTCAAATGGGAGACCCTAATTTTTAAACTGTCCCCCTAGTTCTAGTCTCTACCACACGGGGAAAGATCCTCTCAGCATCCACCCTGTTAAGTCCCCTCAAGATCTTGTATGTTTCAGTAAGATAACCCCTTAATCTTCTAAACTCCAATGGATACAAGACCAGCCTGCCCAACCTTTCCTCGTAAGATAATCTCCCCCCGCCCCCCGCCTTTCCCAGCTAGCAGTCGAGTTAACTTTCTTGGAACTGCTTCTAAATAAGGAGCCCCAAAAATGGTACACCAATGCCCCATATAACTGTAGCAAAGCATCCCTACCTTTTATATTCCATTCCCTTTGCAATAAACAGCAGCATTCCATTTACCTTCCTAATCACTGACAGTATCTGTATACCAACTGAGTCATGTACCAGGACACCCGGGTCCCTCTGTACCACAGAGTTCTGCAGTCTCTCTCCATTTAAATAATATTTAAGTTTTATTTTAATCACTAGTACTTGTATATATGACTACAGCAACGGAGAAGCTTTAGCTCTTCGTCTTTCCATACCCAACCGAATGTAGAGTTAGAAACATAGAAACTAGAAGCAGGAGTAGACCATTCGGCCCTTTGTGCCTGCTCCATCATTCATCTTGATCATGGCTGATTATTGAATACAATATCCTGATTTCCCCCCACCCCCCCAATACCCATTGATCCCTTTAGTCCCTAGAGCTATATCTAATTTCTTCTTGAAATCAAGTTTTGCTGACCTTCCTTAGCAGTGGTGCTTATTACTGTGCCTCCCTCAATCTGGCTGCTAGTACAGAAATAATGTGAGTTGTGTACACCAAGTCGCCTCCTGGCATCAGGTTGTCAGTTTGGATGCTGTGCCTCATAGGTGCACAGACATGTTTTTGTGCTGTTTTGCCATGCCAGTTAAATGTGCATCTGACACTAAAGGGGTGGCACAGTGGTGAGCCTCACAGCGCCAGAGACCCGGGTTCAATTCCAGCCTTGGGTCACTGTCTGTGTGGAGTTTGCATGTTCTCCCCATGTCTGCGTGGGTTTCCTCTGGATGCTCTGGTTTCTTCCCACACTCCAAAGATGTACATGTTAGATTGATTGGCCATGCTAAATTGCCCCTTAGTATCAGGGGGATTAGTAGGGTAAATATGTGGGGTTACGGGGATAGGGCCTGGGTAGGATTATTTTTGGTGTGGGCTAGATGGGCCAAATGGCCTCCCGGACTCTCTATATATCCCCATTTGCCTCTAATAATTCTCTTGTGCCACTGTAGATGGAGGAATAGGTAGTTCTACTTACCTGTGCTATCCCTATATCCTTCATTCTCTTAGTGCTTATAAAGGTACTAAATGGCCAACCCCTATCCTCAAACTGTAACCTTGAGTCCCACTCTCCAGTCATGTTCTGGAAGCCTCTCCATGTTTATCCTGTCAGGTCCTCTGAGAACTTTCACGTGTTTCAGTGAAATCACTGCTCATTCCTCTCAACTTCAGAGAATATAGATCCAGCCTACACGATCATAACTGAACTGTATCCTTTAATCAGCTCAATTTGAATCAGTCCTTAATCTTCTACACTCAAGGGAATATCTGTCTAGTCTTTGTAACCAGCCCACCTAATTTGATTACAATTAAAACACAAAATCCTGGAAAAGCTCAGCAGGTCTTGCAACATCCATGGAGAAGGAAACCGAGTTAATGTTATGACAGCTGTCATTATCAGAGTGTAATATTAATGACTGTATGAGGTGAAGGCGAATCACTTTTGGTTCAAAGCGTTAACTCTGTTTCTCTATCCATAGATGCTGCCAGACCTGCTGAGATTTTCCAGCATTTTCTTCTTTTTAGATTTTCAGCATCCGCATTATTTTGCCTTTATCATCGTAATTTAACCCTTTGATCCCAATATAATTCCAGTAAATGGAGGCAAAAAGTCATGGATGGAGTATTGATGAAAGACTTGGGTTCTGTGGCAGGATGAGCACTGTGGTCTTTCTCTGCAGTATTTATATTTAGGGTCCTTGTTTTCTGTCAATCATTGGTCTATCTTTGATTTAAAATGGCTTGTGTGTTTTTTTTAGTTTGGTTGAGGGCCGTACATTTTCAACCATGGTCATCTTTGTGTGGAGAAGTGCACTGTTAATCCTGGAATTTCCTCCGTGTTAAAGGAGCAGAATAGACTGACCCGATCATTTGTGCATCACTTTTGAAACATTGGATATCATCGAGGGCTGTGTAACTGTTGTAATCCCCTCCAGCCCTTAGAACCCTCCCTATTTCTGTAACCTCCTCCAGACCTGTAACCCTCCTTATCCCTGTAACCTCCTCCAGCCCCTACAACCCTCCTTATCCCTGTAACCTCCTCCAGCCCCTACAACCCTCCTTATCCCTGTAACCTCCTCCAGCCCCTTCAACCCTCCCTATCTCTGTAACCTTTTCCAGCCCCATAAGCCTCCCTATTTCTGTAACCTCCTTCAGACCTGTAACCCTCCCTATCTCTGTCATTTCCTCCAGCCCCTACAACCCTCCCTATCTCTGTAATCTCCTCCAGCCCCAACAACTCTCCCTATCTCTGTAATCTCCTCCAGCACTCACAACTCTCCCTATCTCTGTAATCTCCTCCAGCCCCTACAACCCTCCCTATCTCTGTAACCTCCTCCAGCCCCTACAACCCTCCCTATCTCTGTAATCTCCTCCAGCCCCTACAACTCTCCCTATCTCTGTAATCTCCTCCAGCACCCACAACTCTCCCTATCTCTGTAATCTCCTCCAGCCCCTACAACTCTCCCAGATCTCTATCACTCTAATTCTGACCTCTGTCATCCCTGAACTTCATCACTACACTATTGGTGGCTATCCTTCCCCTGCCTGGACCTGAAGTTCTCTTCCTACACCTCTCCTCACTACTTTTCTCTCTCATTCTTTAAATCACTCCTTAAAACTGACCTCTTTAACGAAGCTATTAACCATCTATCCAAATGAGGCTTGATGTCAGGTGTTGGTTGATAATGTTCCTGTGAAGTGATTTGGGTTCTTTTACGACATTCGAGGTGCTATATAAATGCAAGTTGCCTCGAATCAACTAAATCCAGGGATTGGCCACATTTGTGTAGGAAGTGTGGTTGTTGGTTAGGGACAATGAGGGTTGGATGTGGAGGAGAACAGGAATGTGTATTTCATCTTGCTACATTTTAAAGTTATGATGTGGAGATGCCGGCGTTGGACTGGGGTGAACACAGTAAGAAGTTTAACAACACCAGGTTAAAGTCCAACAGGTTTATTTGGTAGCTTGTGTGGCTTTTGCTACCAAATAAACCTGTTGGACTTTAACCTGGTGTTGTTAAACTTCTTACCATTTTAAAGTTGTCAGAGATTAGAAAGACTCACCTGAGGAAGGAGCAGGGTTCCGAAAGCTCACGACTCCAAATAATCCTGTTGGACTTTAACCTGGTGTTGTGAGACTTCTTACTGTGCCCACTCCAGTCCAACGCCGGCACCTCCACATCGAACCTCGAATAGCCCTTGTGGTGAAATTGTGGATGAGTCACTGTTCATTACTCATGTTGGCTGTGATTGGAGCTGTGTGGGACTGGAGTAAAATGGGCAAACCTGCTCACCGGCACAATTGTGGTCAGATGAGGTGGTGTCAAACCCGTCAAGTGAGCCACACTATTTTCCCTGGTGCTTGGATGATGAGGCAAACTGTTAAAACATTGAAACTGATGCTCCGAAACCTGTGAGCATGTGGCCCGCTGTCTGACTTTATTTACTCCATCCAACATCCTTCAGCAGTTTTTAAATAGTTGTGTGTGGGATTGATGAGTTGGGCCACAAAATTAAGGGTTGTACAAGAATTTGTGAATAGTTTTTATTTTGCTGTGGCATGTTTGGTACTCCAAGAGGAGACCTGGGGGCTTTCCCCGAACATTGATGCAAGCACTCTGACTTGGAATCTTCCGGATTTGAACCTAGGGTTGGTGGCGTTAACGGAATGGGACAGTTGCTTCTGTTCCTGAGTAGAGATGCAGCCAGGGTTACGGTTCCATTACATTATCCAGTGATTTTTCTCCCCCACACCACCTGAGAGCGTGAACATACTCTTGCGTCTTGTCAGGACAGGATTGGCTCAGCCTTGTCACCTCCTCCAGTACTTACCTGATCCTCAACAGCCTGTCAGTGTGCTAATTGCAATTGTACAAACAGGCAAAGGCCATTCAGCCCCTCTAATCTGTTCCACCATTCCAAGTCTGTACCTGTCTTTGCCCCACGTCTGAGATTTTTGTGAACCAAAAGTGTTTTCGATCTTCGATTTTAAAATTAGCAATTGATCTAGCATCAGAGAACTCCAAACTTCGATACCATGGAAGCGTTTAATAACTTTAATCCAGAAAGCTGCTTCACAGGAGCAGTGTGATGCAAGATATGACACCTAATCTACCCCTCTTTTTGATTGGATGTGGCAGGGCCAGCATTTACTGACCATCCCTAATTACCATTGTACTGAGTGACTCACTGCCATTTCAGCAGATAGGCCAGACCGGGTAATCATAGAATCTCTACAGTACAGAAGGAGGCCATTCGGCCCATTGAGTCTGTACCAACCACAATCCCACCCAGACTTTATTCCTTCAACCGTACACATTTACCCTACTAATCCTCCTGATACTAGGGTCAATTTAGCATGGCCAATCCGCCTAACCTGCACATCTTTGGACTGTGGGAGGAAACCAGAGCACTCGGAGGAAACCCACACAAACACGGGGAAGACGTGCAGACTCCACACAGACAGTGACCCGAGGCCGGAATTGAACCTGGGACTTTGGCGCTGTGAGGCAGCAGTGCTAATCACTGTGCCACCAGTAAGAATGGCAGATTTCTTTCCCTGAAGGGACGTTAGTGAACCAGATGAGTTTTTAATGACAATTGACAATGGTTTCATGGTCACCATTAGACTTTTAATTCCAGATTTGTTTTAATCGAATTCTAATTCCATCATCTGCTGTGATGGAATTCGAACCTGGCTCACAGAGTTCCCTGGGTCTCTGGATTACTAGTCCAGTGACAATATCACTATGCCATCACCTCCCATACTTCTTGTTAAAGGAGTGACTCAAGAATTCTTTATTGGATTTATTAGTGACTGTGTTATATTTGTGAGGTGGCAGCATGGCACTGTGGTTAGTACTGCTGCCTCTCAGTGCCAGGGCCCCGGGTTCAATTCCAGCCTTTGGGTCATTGTCTGCATGGAGTTTGCACATTCTCCCCGTGGGTTTCCTCTGGGTTCCTCCCACAGTCCAAAGATGTGCAGGTTGGATGGATTGGCCATGCTAAATTGACCCTGGTGTCAGGGGGATTAGCAGGGTAAATATATGGGGTTATAGGAAAAGGGCCTGTGTGGGATTGTGGGTGGTGCAGACTCGATGGGCCGAATGGGCTCCGTTTGCACTGTTGGGATTCTATGATTTATTTATCTAGCATTGGACGTCTGTACAAGTGGAAACAAACTTCTACCAATGAATCCTTTGATTTCAAATCACCCCTCTCCTTTGTAGAGCACCACTTTGTCAGTCGTTCAGTATAGTTAAAACTTTTTTTTTACGCATCCTCACTTTCCATTAATCTAGACCTTGCATTCAAGCTGCCCCAATGCACATCGAACATCTTGGGTTCATCCGGTCTGTGCTAGTTCATATCGTCTAAAGTTCTTCTCGGCTCCCTCAAACCCAACTATTTACTTTGGCATTATGAAAGCTGGAGTCCCTGTAGTTTTCCTGAGCAACTTGTTTCCAGTTTATTTACTGCAGTATTTTAAAATGTAAGCTGTCTTAAATAGATGGATGCCCAGTAATCCAGCCTCGACCCTTGTGTTTATTTGGACATTTTGGAGAGAGAGTGTTTTGAGGCCACCTTGCATCTTTTGAGGCGATGTGCGATATTGACAGTAAAAACCAAGGGAGACCACGTTGGCTTCACAATCATCAAAATAGGACTTTTTATATTTCAGCCGACTTTTCTAATCTTTAACCTTGTTGCTACATAAGAACATAAGAACATAAGAAATAGGAGCAGGAGTAGGCCATCTAGCCCCTCGAGCCTGCCCCGCCATTCAATAAGATCATGGCTGATCTGACGTGGATCAGTACCACTTACCCGCCTGATCCCCATAACCCTTAATTCCCTTACCGATCAGGAATCCATCCATCCGCGCTTTAAACATATTCAGCGAGGTAGCCTCCACCACCTCAGTGGGCAGAGAATTCCAGAGATTCACCACCCTCTGGGAGAAGAAGTTCCTCCTCAACTCTGTCTTAAACCGACCCCCCTTTATTTTGAGGCTGTGTCCTCTAGTTTTAACTTCCTTACTAAGTGGAAAAAATCTCTCCGCCTCCACCCTATCCAGCCCCCGCATTATCTTATAAGTCTCCATAAGATCCCCCCTCATCCTTCTAAACTCCAACGAGTACAAACCCAATCTCCTCAGCCTCTCCTCATAATCCAAACCCCTCATCTCCGGTATCAACCTGGTGAACCTTCTCTGCACTCCCTCCAATGCCAATATATCCTTCCTCATATAAGGGGACCAATACTGCACACAGTATTCCAGCTGCGGCCTCACCAATGCCCTGTACAGGTGCATCAAGACATCCCTGCTTTTATATTCCATCCCCCTCGCAATATAGGCCAACATCCCATTTGCCTTCTTGATCACCTGTTGTACCTGCAGACTGGGCTTTTGCGTCTCATGCACAAGAACCCCCAGGTCCCTTTGCACGGTAGCATGTTTTAATTTGTTTCCATTGAGATAGTAATCCCATTTGTTATTATTTCCTCCAAAGTGTATAACCTCGCATTTCTCAACGTTATACTCCATTTGCCATATCCTCGCCCACTCACTCAGCCTGTCCAAATCTCTCTGCAGATCTTCTCCGTCCTCCACACGATTCACTTTTCCACTTATCTTTGTGTCGTCTGCAAACTTCGTTACCCTACACTCCGTCCCCTCCTCCAGATCATCTATATAAATGGTAAACAGTTGCGGCCCGAGTACCGATCCCTGCGGCACGCCACTAGTTACCTTCCTCCAACCGGAAAAACACCCATTTATTCCGACTCTTTGCTTCCTGTCGGATAGCCAGTCCCCAATCCACTTTAACACACTACCCCCAACTCCGTGTGCCCTAATCTTCTTCAGCAGCCTTTTATGGGGCACCTTATCAAACGCCTTTTGGAAATCCAGAAACACCGCATCCACCGGTTCTCCTCCATCAACCGCCCTAGTCACATCTTCATAAAAATCCAACATGTTCGTCAAGCACGACTTTCCCCTCATGAATCCATGCTGCGTCTGATTGATCGAACCATTTCTATCCAGATGCCCTGCTATCTCCTCTTTAATAATGGATTCCAGCATTTTCCCTACTACAGACGTTAAGCTGACCGGCCTATAGTTACCCGCCTTTTGTCTCCTTCCTTTTTTAAACAGCGGCGTAACATTAGCCGTTTTCCAATCAACCGGCACTACTCCAGAATGCAACGAGTTTTGATAAATAATCACTAACGCATCCACTATTACCTCTGACATTTCTTTCAATACCCTGGGATGCATTCCATCTGGACCCGGGGACTTGTCCACCTTCAGTCCCATTAGTCTACCCAGCACTGCCTCTCTGGTAACATTAATCGTATTAAGTATTTCTCCTGCTGCCAACCCTCTATCGTTAATATTTGGCAAACTATTTGTGTCCTCCACCGTGAAGACCGACACAAAAAACTTATTTAAAGACTCAGCCATATCCTCATTTCCCACTATTAACTCCCCCCTCTCGTCCTCCAAGGGTCCAACATTCACTCTAGCCACTCTATTCCTTTTTATATATTTATGTCACCATTATTTGTGTATATGTTTTTAAAAAATGTTCCAGGAGCTTCTCCTTGCAGAGAGTTGGCTATTGTGCTGTGCTATATAGATTGGGAGGCCCCGTTTGATTTGTGATCTACATTCAGTGCTCTCTCTCTCTCTCTCTCACTCAAAGAAAAAAGAAAATTACAGCACAGGAACAGGTCCTTTGGCCCTCCAAGACTACACCGACCATGCTGCCCGACTGAACTAAAACCCCCTACCCTTCCGGGGACTATATCCCTCTATTCCCATCCTATTCATGTATTTGTCAAGACGCCCCTTAAAACTCACTAACGTATCCGCTTCCACTACCTCCCCCGGCAGTGAGTTCCAGGCACTCCCACTCTGTGTAAAAAATCTGCCTCGTACATCTCCTTTAAACCTATGCCCCCTAGTAATTGACTCTTCCACCCTGGGAAAAAGGGTGCCTCTCTAACTCTTTTTCTCTTTTTTTTTCTCTCTCCTTTTTCTCTCTCTCTTTCCTTTTTCTCTCTCTCTCCTTTTCTCTCGCCTTTTCTCTCCTTTTTCTCTCTCTCTCTCCTTTTTCTCTCTCTCTCTCTCCTTTTTCTCCTTTTCTCTCTCTCTCTCCTTTTTCTCCCTCTCTCTCTCTTTCTCTCTCTCTCTCTCCCTTTTCTTTTTCTCTCTCTCTCCTTTTTCTCTCTCTCTCCTTTTTCTCTCTCTCTCCTTTTTCTCTTCTCTCTCCTTTTTCTCTCTCTCTCCTTTTTCTCTCTCTCTCCTTTTTCTCTCTCTCTCCTTTTTCTCTCTCTCTCCTTTTTCTCTCTCTCTCCTTTTTCTCTCTCTCTCCTTTTTCTCTCTCTCTCCTTTTTCTCTCTCTCTCCTTTTTCTCTCTCTCTCCTTTTTCTCTCTCTCTCCTTTTTCTCTCTCTCTCCTTTTTCTCTCTCTCTCCTTTTTCTCTCTCTCTCCTTTTTCTCTCTCTCTCCTTTTTCTCTCTCTCTCCTTTTTCTCTCTCTCTCCTTTTTCTCTCTCTCTCCTTTTTCTCTCTCTCTCCTTTTCTCTCTCTCTTCCTTTTTCTCTCTCTCTCCTTTTTCTCTCTCTCTCCTTTTTCTCTCTCTCTCCTTTTTCTCTCTCTCTCCTTTTTCTCTCTCTCTCCTTTTTCTCTCTCTCTCCTTTTTCTCTCTCTCTCCTTTTTCTCTCTCTCTCCTTTTCTCTCTCTCTCCTTTTTCTCTCTCTCTCCTTTTTCTCTCTTTTTTTCTCTCCCTCTCCTTTTTCTCTCTCTCTCCTTTTTTCTCTTTTTCTCCTTTTTCTCTCTCCTTTTTTCTCTCTCTCCTTTTTTCTCTCTCCTTTTTTCTCTTTTTCTCTCTCCTTTTTTTCTCTCCTTTTTTTCTCTCCTTTTTTTCTCTCCTTTTTTTCTCTCTCCTTTTTTTCTCTCTCCTTTTTTTCTCTCTCCTTTTTTCTCTCTTTTCTCCTTTTTTTCTCCTTTTTTTCTCTCTCCTTTTTTTCTCTCTTTTTCTCTCTCCTTTTTTTCTCTCTCCTTTTTTTCTCTCCTTTTTTCTCTCTCCTTTTTTCTCTCTCCTTTTTTTCTCTCTTTTTTTCTCTCTCCTTTTTTCTCTCTCTTTTTTCTCTCTCCTTTTTTTCTCTCTCCTTTTTTTCTCTCCTTTTTTCTCTCTCCTTTTTTCTCTCTCCTTTTTCTCTCTCCTTTTTTCTCTCTCCTTTTTTCTCTCCTTTTTTCTCTCTCTTTTTTTCTCTCTCCTTTTTTTCTCTCTCCTTTTTTTCTCTCTCCTTTTTTTCTCTCTCCTTTTTTTCTCTCTCCTTTTTTTCTCTCTCCTTTTTTCTCTCTCCTTTTTTTCTCTCTCCTTTTTTCTCTCTCCTTTTTTTCTCTCCTTTTTCTCTCTCCTTTTTTTCTCCTTTTTTTCTTCTCTCTCCTTTCTCTCTCTCTCCTTTTTCTCTCTCTCTCCTTTTTCTCTCTCTCTCCTTTTTCTCTCTCTCTCCTTTTTCTCTCTCTCTCCTTTTTCTCTCTCTCTCCTTTTTCTCTCTCTCCTTTTTCTCTCTCTCCTTTTTCTCTCTCTCCTTTTTTCTCTCTCCTTTTTCTCTCTCTCTCCTTTTTCTCTCTCTCTCTCTCTCTTTTCTCTCTCTCTCCTTTTTCTCTCCTTTTTCTCTCTTTTTTCTCTCTTTTTTCTCTCTCTTTTTTCTCTCCTCTCTCTTTATCTCTCTCCTTTATCTCTCTTTTTTCTCTCTCTTTTTTCTCTCTCTTTTTTCTCTCTCTTTTTCTCTCCTTTTTCTCTCTCCTTTATCTCTCTCCTTTATCTCTCTTTTTTCTCTCTTTTTTCTCTCTCTTTTTTCTCTCTCTTTTCTCTCTCCTTTTTCTCTCTCCTTTTTCTCTCTCCTTTATCTCTCTCCTTTATCTCTCTCCTTTATCTCTCTCTATCTCTCTCCTTTATCTCTCTCCTTTATCTCTCTCCTTTATCTCTCTCCTTTATCTCTCTCCTCTTTCTCTCTCCTCTTTCTCTCTCCTTTATCTCTCTCCTTTATCTCTCTCTATCTCTCTCCTTTATCTCTCTCCTTTATCTCTCTCCTTTATCTCTCTCCTTTTTCTCTCTCCTTTTTCTCTCTCCTTTTTCTCTCTCCTTTTTCTCCCTCCTTTTCTCCCTCCTTTTTCTCCCTCCTTTTTCTCCCTCCTTTTTCTCCCTCCTTTTTCTCCCTCCTCTTTCTCCCTCCTCTTTCT